>NW_003852437.1:1144814-1165377 GCF_000181295.1 Otolemur garnettii | reverse complement strand
GTCTTTCCAAAAGGAACGTACTAGTTTACATTCCCACCAGCAGTGCAGGAGTGTTCCCTTTTCTCCACATCCATGCCAGCATCTCTGGTTTTGGGATTTAGTGATATGGGCTAATCTCACTGGAGTTAGGTGATATCTCAAAGTAGTTTTCATTTGCATTTCTCTGATGATTAAGGATGGTGAGCACTTTTTCATATATCTGTAGAAGATTTTTGCAGGTTATATCTCCGACAAAGGTTTAATAACTAGAATCCATAGAGAACTAAAATGTATTAGCAAGAAGAAAACGAGTGATCTCCTTTTTCTTAAAATAAGGGAGCAGCTCAAAGTTGGCTACAGAGTCTGTTTTCTGGCACCTATGTTTCAGGCTGTGTTTGAATAGAACAAAAATTTAGAGAGGGTTTCCCCATGACCAAAAGTATGTAACTTAGGGGAAGGTGGATGAGACAGGTTAAGAGCAGTGATTCTTTCTTTAGGTATCGAACACAAGTATACTGTTTACAAATGCCATAATTAAGCATATGTGTGGGTGTTAGCTAAGGATGTAGTGTAGCTTAGGCTAAGGCCTTCCAGAGGGCCTGCTGGGCAAAGTCCAGGTTCCTCAGACCCCAATAACAGCTTGGTGATTTAAATGGAATGCTTAGCACTCGGCTGCTCTGATTCCTGAGAACCTGTGTGACCAAAGTCCAGGCCTCTCCCCCTCATCTCTGGGCCTGCAAATGGCACCCATAAATCATCAGGGGGTAAGGAAAGAGTGTTTAGCCACTAAAGATTACTATCCCCTGAGCCACCCCAAGGTATAGACGGGAATCACCGGAGTGAATTAAGAACATTAAAGGCTACACCCTTTTCTTTGTTTAAATTTAGAATAGCATAATGGAATCTTCATTATTTTTTCCCTGCTTTTCCCCTTCCTATTTCCCTGATAATGATTGTTTAAGGCAAGCATCGTGTTTAGTTTCCGTATTTCTTTTATTAGCTTTTCAACACATTTTTGCTTTTACTGAATAAAAGGACCTTTGGGAAGCCTTCTGAGGGCGGCGCTTGCTAGCCACTCCTGGTGCTGGGAATAGAGCCTCTTTAAGCCCTTGAGACAAGCCAGTCTGAGTTGTCTCTTGTGCTGTCACCCTCAGTGGTCAACTGTTGAGGGGTCTCCCAGCCACCACATATATGTGCCTGTATTTCAGTGTGTTGTTGAAACATACTTCCTTTTCTCAATTGCCATGTGAAATAAGCATTGGAAGTTCCATTTTATAGACAGGATACAAGACTCAGAGAGTTTATGGATTATGTCTATAGTCCCCGACCCTCAGCCAGAGGACCAGTACTGTCCATGGCCTGTTAGGAACTGGGCCACCCAGCATCACTGCCTGAGCTCCGTACACCAGTACCCCTGTACCCCAAACCCTATCCCCCAACCCCTCTCTGGTCTATGGAAAAATTGTCTTCCATGAAACTGGTTTCTGGTGCCCAAAAGTTTAAGTGACCTTCTCAAGGACACAGAGACCCAAATTGTAGGGTTGGTATTTCAGCTCAAGGTCATTGCCTCCTGCTATACGATGTTTATGGCTGGCTGCAAAATATCTGTAGAAAGATCAACCATGACCTTTTATTCATGCATATTTTATTAAATTAAGGGAAGAAAAATTACTAGCAGTCCTAATCAAAGAAAATCTGCTTTGCCTGATCCACCCTTCATCTCCATTCTTCTGTGAGCTCCCCTTTTACCAAATAAGACATGTGTCTGTGCCTTTCTGATAGTGTGGGAAGATGATGTCCCTGCCTGAAGAAATCACATGAAAATATGAGCAGTGGTTGTATTTGGCACAGGGTGAAATTATTCCTTCTATCTACATTTCTATGCTTTATAATGGCAGTTCACCTTTAAAAAGAATAAAAGGTCTTAAATACACATTTCTAAGTTTATCTTTTAAAAATTTTTTTTTTTTTTTTTTTTTTTTTTTTTTTTTGAGACGGAGCTTCAAGCTATCCCCTTGGGTAGAGTGCCATGGCATCACAGCTCATAGCAACCTCCAACTCCTGGGCTCAAGCGAGTCTCCTGCCTCAGCCTCCCAAGTAGCTGGGACTACAGGCGCCCGCCACAACGCCCGGCCATTTTTTAGTTGCAGCCATCATTGTTGTTTGGCGGGCCCAGGCTGGGGATTCGAACCTGCCACCTTAGGTGTATGTGGCTGGCGCCTTAGCCGCTTGAGCCACAGGCGCCAAGCCTAAAAATTTTATTTCTATTGAAAAAAACATTATATATGTTTATGGTATACAAGATGAAGTTTTGATACATAATACACTGTGGAACGGCTAAATCAAGCTATTTAACATGGCCATTACCTCACATACTTGCCATTTTTTGATGGTGAGAACATTTAAAATCTACTCTCCTACCAATTTCCAACTGTACAGTACATTGTTATTAACTGCAGTCAACCTGTTATACAATAGATCTCTTGAATTCGGTCTTCCTAACTAAAACTTTGACCAATATCTCCTCGGCACCCCTTCTAATTTTTGAATCAAAAATTTGTCTTTAACAAGGAAAAATAAAGAACTAAATAAGCTATTACCATACAAAAATATTTTGGGGAATATCCACCAGCTATAAAAGCCCAAGTTGTAAACATCCCCAAATGCCAGCAATCGAGAATGAGTTCAGCTGTCATCACTGACTTGATTTAATTTCCTTCACAGCCTTTGAATGTACTTCCACGTGTCTACGGGGACATGTGACCAGTGCTAGGCCCTCATCCTCTAGGAATCAAGGG
This sequence comes from Otolemur garnettii, assembly GCF_000181295.1. Lineage (NCBI taxonomy): Eukaryota > Metazoa > Chordata > Mammalia > Primates > Galagidae > Otolemur > Otolemur garnettii. Next base: position 1,162,600 of record NW_003852437.1, on the reverse strand, counting down.
CTCTTCTTGCTTAATCCTGCTGGCTTTAGTCCCCCTGCTCTTTCTGGTCCTTTGTGTGCCTCCAAGGTTTCCCCAGGATAGCAATCGTTGGACTTTGTTTGTTCCTGCTTTCAAGTGTTAGGTCAGATTATGCTCGGAAGTTCCAGAGTGCAGTTTCTTTAAACACACACACCTTTTTTTGGTTTTGGTCTTTAGAAAAGTAACAGTTTGAATTAAAAACAATTGATATCACGGACACAAAGTATAGAATGATGGAGACCAGAGGCTGGGCAGCACAATGGGGATGGTTAGTGGGTGAAAAATACAGTTAGATAGAACGAACAATCTATCCACGTCTCTACCCCCTCCCCAGTGCACCTTCCCTTGTGGTGAGCTCAGCAGAAAAGGCATCTTCCCAGTGAGGCTCTGCAGTGCTCTGCCCGTGCTGGCCAGGGGAAGCCAGGTTCACCTGAGAAAGGAATAGCAAGCCACACTCTCCCGCCTGACCCTGCAGCATCTCATGGCCTCCCATCTGTCTCCTGTCTACATGTCAGACTGGTTAGAACCCAAGAGTATGATTAGTTAGCATCCCACATCTCATGTGTGCTCACTGCAGAACACGTTGTATGTGGCATAATATGCATATTTGGGCTGTGTGTGTGTATATGTCGTACCTGTACATGATTTCTCAGAATGTGAATTACAAGTAGATTTTTGTAAGTTGCAACTTCCTTTAGGGGCTGTAATTAGGCTTCGCAGAATATCTCAGAAAGTATATTTGCAGTTGTGTCATAGCTAACCTATGGTTTTAGTATAAAATTTACCAGAGTGAATGTTGGGTAAAAAGCCATTCAGACAGACTTTAAAATCACCAACCCATACTCACTTAGATGAGAGCAAAAGAGTAAATTTAATGTCCTTGGAGTTAGTTGTTTTTTAAGTTTAGGGGGCAGCTAAGGCTCCTTCATTCCCCCAGAACACCATGAGGTGCTCCCATATGCACCTGTCCAGAAGCTTGCCATCCCATTCTGAGTCTCAAATGACTCTGTTGTTCGAAGGAAGAGGGGACTTAGCTAAGATCGAACTGTGTCCTACTGTTCAGACACTTGTGGTCATATCTGCTGAACAGGTAGGTTGAGATCATGAAAATCTATTTACAGAGTCTAAAAAGCTTCCAAGGTAGTAATTTATCCCAAGGGAAAAAGAAGCCAAGCACAGTGAGTTTGACACTGCCCCGAAGCCTTCTGTTCACGGGGGCAGTAATTTGGAGCACTTGTGCCGATCTCCCAAATCTGTCATCACACCAAGGAACCCACAGCTGGGTGCTTGGAAGAGAAGGCACTGTAAGTGATACCAACTGATTTTTTTTTACCAAGGGCTATATTAGCTTTGCTTGGGTACATCCCTAAAAGGATGTGACACGAGATCGGTAGGAAACATTGGTGCCTACATATGTTGGTGCCTTGAAGCTTCCCGTGCGTCCCTGGCAGCAGCTGCAGCCTTGGTCCTAGGCAGGTGTCTGTGCATCAGCAGCTCTGCCCAGAAGAGGACAGCCAGGTCTGGACGGGGTGGTGGGCTCTGTGTGGGCAGGGCTCTCCTAGGTGGCATCAGGCGATGTCCTGCAGATGCAGCCAGTGCCAGTAGAGCAGCATGTTCCCAGAACCCTGGGGCTGGAGGATGAGATGCCACTAGTCAGACTGTGTCTCTGGACATCGCAGTCCAAACGGCCAGAGGGTTAGACAGGATGGAGTGATAAGAAAAGAAAACAGGAAATACTCAGAATTAAATTAAAAATATAGGTGCTTATAGATATTCTTTTTACTGACCCAGTGAGAGTGGATGGGCGATGAGCCGAAAGCTGACCAGACATGGAGTAGGCAGGAGTGAAATGCATGCATGGAATCCTGAGCAGTAGCTGTGGCCCACATTAGTAGGTGGACACTCTTTTCACTAAAATGGGAATGACACCAAAGCTGTACAACTTGAAATCTGTACTGGAAAGAGTGGTGATGAGAGAGAGGAAGAGAAATTTTCAAGGATTAAATTATGTTTGCAATCTCAAAACACATTCCGCAGCAGAGCCTGCTGGTATCCGTGCCCATGTATGTGACTTTGAGTGTTTGGCTCAACCATGAGTTTGCAGATTGGGCAGAAATGGGGCAGGAAGTTGATATTCCTTGTTGCCCAAGATTTTCCTAATGGTAGAAACTGATTTCTGTCCTGAGGGTGTCCTCTTTGCCCAGGATACCCTGAATTCATCCCATAGTGCTTCTCAGATGGCACAGAGGGAGGTGTGCTTGGAATAGCTAAGAATGGGAATAGCAGTGTTAGCAGGAATTGTGGTTTGCTCATTTGCTTTATTTTCCAGAAATAAAAATAATGCATAGAAGTCCAGCTGCCCCTTAGCATTAACTGCATTAAGCTTAAGCATTACCCAATGATATATAAATTAAAATGTCACATTACTTTTACAGAAAGTAATTTAAAGCCCCATAAATCTAGTTATATTTGTCTATGATTCTCACTGTAGTTAAGACCATTGCTATAGCTCCTTCTCTTCAGGAGAGCCTGGGGCTCCTTTGCAAATAAAAAAGGGTAACTTCATGGTCTCAAAAAAAATGCTATAAGTTGGATATGTTATAAAAAGTAAATCTTATTAATAAATTTTTTTCCTAACACTTTACTTAGAGCTTGAGGATGCAGAATTTATTTTAATGTTATCAGAGTAATGCTTTTATATCCGGGTTACTTACCTTAAAGACCTAACCATCTTAATTATTTGAGAGAAAGTATGAGATCTCAGGTAAATACTGTGAAAGATGTTTGGGGTATCTCTGACTTTTTTTTTTTTTAAGGAGTGGGATTTTCTTTTTCATCACTTAAAAAAAAAGTATACATCACTTATGTTTAAATAACTCTCTTGCTAAACCTTAGACATAACATGAAAGATATAGTGGTTTTTATCAGACAAAGCTAGGGAGCATGAAAAGGATCTCATGAAGGAAATTATTATTATTATTTTATTAAATCATAGCTGTGTACATTAATGCAATCATGGGGTACAGTGTGGTGTTTTCACATACATTTTGAAATACTCTCATCTAACTGGTTAACGTAGCCGTCATGTCATTTTCTTAGTTATTGTGTTCAGACATTCATACTCTGCTTTTAGAAAGATTCACTTGTACCCTTGTAAGATAAACCATAGAGGTGACCCCACCAATCACCCTCCCTCCAACCATCCACCCCCTCCCCATATCCCAAGGCTATAATTAGATTATTGCTTTCCTACGAAAGCTATAAATTAGTTTCATAATAGGGCTGTGTACATTGGATACTTTTTCTTCCATTCTTGAGATACTTTGCTAAGAAGAACATTTTCTAGCTCCATCCATGTAAACATGAAGGAGGTAAAATCTCCATCTTTCTTTAGGGCTGCATAATATTCCATGGTGTACATATACCACAATTTATTAATCTATTCATGGGTCGATGGGCACTTGGGCTTCTTCCATGACCGAGGAATTATGAACTGGGCTGCAATAAACCAAAATTCGATTTTGGTCTTCTGGATCTATACCTAATAAAGGAATTGTAGGATCAAATGGCAGGTCTATTTTTAGTTCTCTAAGTGTTCTCCAGATGTCTTCCGAAAGGAACAAATTAGTTTACACTCCCACCAGCAGTGTAGAAGTGTTCCCGTTTCTCCACATCCACACCAACATCTCTGGTTTGGGGATTTTGTGATATGGAGTTAGGTGATATCTCAAAGTGGTTTTGATTTGCATTTCTCTGATGATTAAGGATGGTGAGCATTTTTTCATATATCTGTAGGCCACGTGCCTATCTTCTTTAGAGAAATTTCTTTTCAACTCCCTTGCCTACCCTAAGAGTTATCTCTGACTCTTAAGAGTCATTCTTGAGGGGGTTCAGAGAGATGGAAGGACAATGTAGACAAACTCATATTTTTAAACATATTCATTAATGTATAATTGATACGCAAAGGCACCCTATACATTTAATGCATACCTGTCCATCACCAGAATCAAGATTATAAACAAAAAGTTCCAAAAGGTTTTTTTTATGTCCCTGCCTGTGTAGACGTGTGGGGTCATTTGTTTGCATTTTGTTTGTGGTTGGTTTTTGGTGAGAACAGACAACCCATGGCCAGTACACACAGACGAGTGGTCATAAAATTCTTAAATGCTAAGGATAATTTCTCACCTTCATTCATATTTTCTTTGTTTATCTCCCTTTTCTTAATGCATCTTTTTTCCTTCAAGCTCAATTTTGGTTTTTTCCTTTATTTCTCTTTTTCTAATTTTATTTATTTTCTCTTTTCTATACCCCCATCTTCCTTTGGTTAATCTAACTAGGCCAAAGATGTGAGGAAATTCCGGGCTTTAAAGATGTTATGACCAAACTTTCAGGAAACTGTTTCACAACACCAGCAGAGGCCTCATGACTGTTCAGTCTCTGAAGTGAAGGGGTGCCTTCATAAATGATAAGACAAAATGGTGTTTACTGAGTTCACCTCATGGACAAGGCACTGGCTTTACATTGATCAATTTATTTAATCTTTACAACAACCTATGATGTATTATCCCCATTTTGCACATGAGGAAACTGAAGAACAGAGAGATTAAGTAACTTGCTCAAGAGTACATAGCTGGGATTTGAGCAAAAGACCAGTCCAAAGCCAATTAACCAGGGAAATCCTCAAAGTGTACAAGCCCTGGGCTAATATTTTTGGTGGGATCCCTGCCTATGCAAACAACTTTATTAAAAATGTACTACAAAAATCATGGGCTGGTGTAGGGAACAGGGATTTATCAATGAAGATTTAGAATAATGGATAGAGAGGAAATGCCTATATGTATGTTTGTTAGCCAGTTGGTCCCATCAGAAGAAGATTCTTTGTAGTGTCCAGGTAGCATCTCTGTCTGTGCAGATCTGGGAACCATCTTTCCAAACTTTATCCCCAAATGCTCCATTCCAGGCTGATTTGCTCTCTGCCCCCAGGAGAAGACAGGAACAATACTGTTATTACTCACAATGCTGTTCAGATCGAAACATAGACCTTGTTGTCTCGGCAGGTCTCTGATAAAATTTGTTCAGTGCTGGCTGCATCATTCCTCATGACACTGCATGGTCATTCTTCCTCTGCCCATGAAAACTGGTGTCCAGCAAATCTCTCAGAGAATGTGACTGGGCTTTGTGGGGTGACCAATCTGGGTGCCAACAGCAGCACACCAACAGGGTAAAGGAATCCTGCCAGCACCCCCGAGCCCTGAAGTGCTGCAGACCAGCAGCAGCTCCATGGTTAGCGCCCACATGGGAGGAGCTGATGCAGGTGCCCAACCCGTGCTCAGTTCCCAGGGCAGGTGGTAGATCTGCAGACCAAGAAGCCCAGAGTCCTGAACTTGTCCTTGTCCTCTGTAAGCAAGCCTATTCTCAAAATAGGTTGTAAAACTGCTTATTAGTTACGCTACAAACACATTCAATGATCAGTGAATTTCTTAAATGAAATTTGAGCCAGATGTGGTGGCGCAAACCTGTAGGTCCGGCTACTTAAGAAGCTGAAGCAGAAGGATCACTTGAGCCTAGAAGTCTGAGGTTGCAAGGAGCTAGGATGATGCTACTTACTGCACTCTATCCTAGGTAACAGTGCACAATCCTGTCATAGAAAGAAAGAGAGGAAGGGAGGAAAAGAAAAGAAAGTAAAACACAAGAAAAGAAAAATTGGAAATCTTGCCTCCATGTAAGATGTTATAAAGTCATTGAAAAGAGTGCTCAAGAACTGGTCCGTTCACAAAGCCACTGGCAAATAAAAATCTGGCAGAGCTAGGCAGTTGACAACTGAAGAAAAGAAATTTACAAGGACGATGATACTTGGGAAAGAATGATTTTAATAAAAAAGGATTAAGAAAAGACCTTGTAAAATATGAGAAAATCCCTGAATATACTTACAAAGAAAAATGACCCTCTTTCTCCTTTGCAGTAGAAGTCAAATGTGAGGAATGGCAAGCTGAGCGATCAGATAACTTGGTTGGAAAAATCAGACAGCAAAAAATGCAATCAGGACTTAATTCCCCTTTTATCCTGGAATTATCACAATAAGATGCAATGATAGCCTACCTTTTTAAATGCAATGTAAAACTAGTTTTTGTAATTCTTGCTTCACTTTTCATGATAAGATCCTAATCAAACTTTCTTCTTTGTTTTCTATTTACTTTTAAATATTGGTTCCCGTTTTGTGCAGATTCGCCATTAAGTGGATCTTCCCTGGAACTGATTATTCTTGGATAATGAGGACTTTCTGTACTTTTTGCTGACAGAGCAAAGGCTAAAAGGGGTGAGGAAGGTTAGACTGCAGACTCATCTCTAACTTCGTTTCAGTAAAAAACTATTCCAAGGACAACAGAGGCTGAAATGCAATGAGTTGAAACTCATTGGTTCAACCTTGGGTTGATCTCCTTGGGACCGGCTTTGAGGAAGGCGTTGCAGCCCTGTAGAAAGAACGTCCCAGATTTAATAGAGACTCAGTAAAGTAATAGAGACTCAGTAAAGACTCAGTTCTCCAGAACCCTGGTTGAAGTTAGGTCCCCACTTAGAAAGATCCTTTCCTTAGAAAATTCTTTTAGAACTAAATAGCATGTGTTGCCACTCAGGAAGAATTATTAATTCAGCAAATGCTTAGAAAAACCTCTTCTTTCTCTTTGTCTCAGAAATACTCCTAAATTGTTCTATACTATATTCTTGAAAATATGGGTAAAGTGGTTGCCTGACAGGAACAGTTGTTTTATTTACTTATAGATGGGTCATGGTGTTATTTGCTTGTAAATGACTTCATAGCAAGTTACTATTTTATGAAATATAAAATAATCTCTCAAAAATGATTATTACAGGTAATTGGTAGGACCACACCTACGGTGCATCTTACAAGGGTACTTGTGAAACTTATTAAATGTAGAATATAAATGTCTTAAGACAACTAAGAAAACGCCATGAAGACTATGGTAACCAGTTTGATGACAATATTTCAAATTGTATATAAAGCCAGCACATTGTTAAAAAGAAAAGAAAAAAAGAAAAAGAAAAAAAATGATTATTACATCCTCTTTGCCTATTTGCCCTGGCAGTGGAGGCCCGTTCACTGTCCACGGTGAAGTATCTTGCTCTGTAAGCCTGTATCTTACTCTTACCTGTCAACCTCCCTGTGTCTTCCTCAATAAACTTTGTTCCATGTTTGCCTTTAAAAACAAACAAACAAAAAACAGATTTACTGTAAACACATTTAGCCACCAAGAACTCTACTTCTTCCTCCAAAGCTGGAGGTTTTATATTTTTCTCTGTAAAAAAACTATATAATGATCTTAGCTGATGAGGAAGTGTAAGGAAAGTGACCAAGGCTAAAAACTAATCCTCAATTCCGATAATTTCTTGCCTGGAGAAATCCCATTGAAACCAAGAAAATATCCTTCCAAAAGAGTCAAAATGATACTGAGATATTCAGCCCAGGAACAGGAAAGCCAGAGTCTTTCACATGAACATGAGCAATTTTCTTCTTAGTCATTTTTTTTTCCCTCTTGGCTGCTACAAAATGTGACTAATATGTCAATAATGCCTTTCCTAAAAGGTTCTAACCAAAAATATCATTTTCATTTCTGCCGAACATGACCTGTTGGAGTTTCTTGATGACAAGTCAGGCTGCCTTTACATCTATCCAAAAAAGACAAAGTTCCGTTCTTCACAGAGTCTTCACCCCATGTCAAAGAAAAGATCCATTAGGGGGCTTTGTGGCAGTGGGACTTCCTAACATCAGTAAAAGGGATCCTTAATTCAGAGCACAGAGATGTGAAACCAACAAACAAAAGGAAAACAAGCCCATTTAGAGGTAGAGCTGTAGCAAAATTATAACTTATCCCTACTGGAATATTAGCAATAGTAGCATTCAAGCAGGGGTGTCCAGCTGGCCACAGGCCATATGCAAATCATCTGAGGCCTGTTTTGTTTATCTGTGCTGCTGTCCGATATCACAAAAGGTATGCACAGACTTTTTATTTTGCTCATCAGTTGTTGATGGTGTTTGTGTATTTAATGTGTGGCCCAAGATAACTCTTCTTCTTCCAAGAAAAAAAGACTGGACACCCTCGCAATAAGGCGTCATAGGTATTACCCTCTTCTCAATAATGTAGGTACTGGCATGCCATTCTGCTAGCTTTCTTGTTCTTTTGCCGGTGTTTTACCTTTGGATTCCCTCCTTTCCAAATGCATAGCTCATTAGGACATCTATTAGGAGGAGGACAGAACAACAGGAAGTAATACTTGCACCTGTCTATTCCAATAGCTGTAATTTTAATTTACATAGCTGACTTTAAACTGTTTTCTCCTCACCTCCCCAAGTGCTGAAATGAATATGAACTCATATTGAACATGAATTCATCCTGAATATGAAAAATCAAATCAAATCTACCATTAATTACCAATAACTTAATAGCAATCGTTATTGGGACTTGATTTTCTGTTTCCTACTATCTTTCCCAACTGCTAAAACCACCCCTTACAAATTAATAAAGAGGTACGAGGCAAAACTCTGTGAAGGATTGCTTGCAAATGACTTAATAACAAGTTACTAAGTCATAATTGTCTGTAGGCAATTTCTGTTCCTGTGAAGGAACCGGCCTAGCGAATAATAATAATAATTAGTCACTGTCCCTAACTGCTACTCTGGAGTCTCATAGTGGGTAATAATAAAGACTCTTAACTCTCTCCATAGATAATATTACCTTTCGAAACCTAAAGGTAGTTTCAGAGATACCTTCTAGGTCCCACATTCTATTGGATTCGGACCCACCCACACCAGCGGTCCACACCAAGAAACTGACTCAACTGGGATAGTGACCCCAGGAACTAAAACGTGATTTCTACACCCTTATAAATTTGCCCTGAACCTCACCAATTAGCAAACCCAATTGTCTAATCTGTGCATGGCCCACCAAACTATTCTTAAAAACGCTGTCTCCCAAATTCTCCGGGAAGCAATTTTGAAAAAATTCCTCCAATCTCCCCACTTAGCACTATGCAGAATTAAAACTCTTTCTCAGCTGTAAGCCTTGCCGTCTCAGGGTACTGGCTTCCTCTTGGACAGCGGGCCAATGAAACTGGTGGGATGGCAACACTGCCAGTCAGGGGCCCTTCAGGGCTTCTGGGTCTTTCACCAAAGAGATCACTTGGGACGCTCCATTGTTCAGTGCCCCACTCTAGCTGTCCTTGATATGACAGTTGAACGGCTTTACAGTTTGGGTGCCACCTGTGTGCAGGGTAATCTGTGCCCTGGAACCAGCGGCCAGAGGTAGCTCCTTTCTCCTGCTCCTCTGAAATCCTTTACCCTCTCTCAGCTGCTAAAAAAAAAATTTGACTACTGTCTCCTTCTTATCTTGATGAATCATTCACTCTTGTCACTTATCTCCTGCCTTGCTCTCAAACTGGGTACCTGTCTCTCCTTCCTCTGCCCAAATCTCTCCATTATTTGGTTTTCACAAATGAAAATCAGAAAGAAAGATTGTCCTTAGGCAGTTTCTGTTTGATTTTGAAACATAAACTGCCCTGAGAAGAAAATCCCCAAATCTCTTTCTCTTCTTGGAAAAGGATAAAATAAATAAATATACAGGGAAAGTATAATATGCTAGATCTCAATAATTATCATATATGATGTAGTTTATAATTAGATAAACAATAAGAAACATAAAAATGGGAAAAAATGCAGTGAGTAAGATGGAGATTATAAAAGGAGGTGGGAAAGAAGTTGTTGTTGGCAATCACTAAGATCTAAGTTGTTTTGGTTGAACCTGACCTCAGATTGCTGACAAAGATTGTTTGTGTTAACATGATTGCTGGATGTTTTTTCCCAATTCAAAAAAAAAAAAGAATCTACATACAGCTTTGCTATTTAATCTTTGGCCTGAAAAATCAATTCCAGCACCATTCAGTGTTCTTTCAAGGATGGGCCTGTGAAGGTGAAACAAATGTCCATTGAATTCACCAAGTGCGGGTCCTTGGACCCTAGCAGTGCGTGCTCATTGACTTTTCATGCTCATAGGAGTCCATACACTCGGGAGCAACACATGACCTAGTCAAAGCCAAAGATTCTGTCAGTATTTGGCCAGTTGAAAATCTCTGTCTTACCCCGAAGGGTGGCAGTTGGTGCACTGTGTCCTCACTGGACCAGCCTGGCTGCCCTCACCTGGGTCCCTTCTCCAAGACTTCCCTAAAGAATGGTGCCTGGAGAGTCAGGCTCTTGTGAACAATTCTCACCACAGGCTTTCCGGGAGGGGGTTGGGGCAAGGACTCAGGGTGCCAGGGGTGCCTGCAGTATACTGCCTTGCTTTGCTCTGTAGATGGTTTTCTGGTGACACCAGGCTGGACCTGATGAGACTTATCTGTAAGTTGAGCTGTTGGAACTCCCATTCCTTTCTTCACACATGTGACCAGGTCAAAGCCAGCTCAGCAAAAAGCCCTGTCCATGGAAGCCACAGATCCGAGCCCTTAGATAGCAGACCCATTCCCTGCCCAGTTTTAAACATGTTTGTCCAACTCACCTCCATGGTGGAGATTTCTGGGGGCCTAATTCCTAGAAGCCAAGTTTGTAGATAGAAAACTTCTCTTGGTAGGATAGGGCAGGGAAAGAGAGTCCCTGGCGGTGACTATCAGGGAGTCTCTAGGTGTATAGAGGGCAGGGTGCCAGGCTTGTGTTCTGGGACACTGGCACCACAGGATGGGGCCCCGGGTTGTTGGGTGCACTGTGCCAGGTAAAGCCTAGCTCCCCTGGGTCTCTTCACCCCTGAGAAGCAGCCTTGTAGGCTAGGCCCCTGCTTTCTCTCACCTCTACTCTGCTTAAAAAAAAGACAAACCCCATATCAGAATTTCCACCCCCTGCTCCAACCTATCAGACCCCTCTTCCTGGCCTTCCTCATTTCCAGGGGCCTGTGTCTGGCTCCTGTAGAGGCAGGGAAGGCCAGGTGAGTCCCTTACCCTGACAGGCCTTAGGCTCCAGTTATTGCCACAATGTCACTCTGTCATGGTCCTTCCATGGGTATGTCTTTGTACCCTGGAAAGAATGAAAAATAATATTGCCCATAGAATTCTTACCTTTAAATATTTCATCCAGGTTATCTAATTCACCCAGGGCTACTAGGGGAAGCGCTCCTGCAGCCCCAGTCGGGGAGCATGCAGCTGTGCTTTCAAAACTTCTCCGGCCTCTGAGAGCTCACCTCCGCTCTGCCCCCCCCTTTTATGTTCAGCGTTATTTTGATAGCTTGAATTTTTGCTATTTAGTGGCATAAGTCTGTGTGACAACTCATAGAAATCCTGGACAAAGTATTTAAAATTGAGTGATTCCTCATTAGGGAGACCTTACAAACAGCCCCAGCAGTGCCCAGCTGAGGGGGAGGGATGCTGTCCATTACCTTGGGGCAGGAGTCTGGCCGACTGAAATCATGACCACTTGAGTGACGAAAGGCTCTCTGAGAAGTACTGCAGTGGCTCATTTGTCTTTATTTTGTAAAGATTGATCTCAACTTTCCTTTAAGCCTTTATTTCTGCTGATAGTTGGAAAGAACCTTAATTTTGCCATTTCAGACTAGCTTGGTTCAGATTTATTAATAAAACTTAACCCAGACTCTCTCTAAGCATAAGCACATGAGCTCTCAGTGCCTTCCTCATCTTCTCTTTTCCTGGTAGCTCTAGATGCTGGGGAAGTTTCCTGAAGATGGGGCATCTAAGTGAGGATCCTGTCACTTGAGGGCTGCTTAATAGTCCTTGCTGTCCCTACTGACTTCCAGGTGAAGGGCAGCTCAACCCTCTAGGCCAAGCTTTTTGGAACCAAGGACCGGTTTCACAGAAGACAGCTTTTCCATGGATAAGGTTGGGGAGATGCTTGGGGGTAATTCAAGCACAAAACATTTATTGTGCACTTTATTTTCAATATTATTGCATTGTAACATATAATAATTATATAAGTCACCATAATACAGAATCAGTGGGAGCCCTGAGCTCATTTCCCTGCATCTAGATGATCCCAGCACAAGCATCATTTCCAGCCTCAGTGCCATCTCATCAGGCACTAGATTCTTATAAGGAGTATACAGTCTAGATCCCTCACATGCACAGTCTACAACAGGGTCCGTGCTCCTCTGAGAATCTAATGCCCCTGTTGATCTGACAGGAGGTGGAGCTCAGGCAGTGATGCTCAATAGGGAAAGGCTGTAAATACAGATGAAGCTTCACTGCTCACTTCATGCTGTGTGGCCTGGTTCCTGATAGGCTGTGGATTAGTGTCAGTGTGCAGCCCAGGACAACCACAGCTCTAGGTGATGAGGCAGGGGACTCTGTCCTTCTGTGTCTGCTCTTCACAGTGCTACAGTTCCTCTGTGCCCACCTCTATTTGGAATCAGGCCAGCTCAAGAGGGTTCACCTCCCGGCCTTGCTTCAGGGTCACCTTGACTTCTGGAGTACATCCTGGCAGATCCCCTGCCCAGCTGCACACACTGCTGGAGCATGGAGAATGCCTGGACTTCTCAGGCACCACCCATGGTTCTGGGTGGAAGGGGTGTGAACAGGGGGAGGTGCTTCTTGAGTTGTTACGCCCATGATCCTCACCCATCAGCTATCTCTACATTCATCAGTTGCCTTGTTTGTTCACTGCTCTGTGGGATTCACCTATTTTAACTCTGTCTTCACACCAAACTTGTAGAGTAGGTACTATTAACGCCCCTGGGTTATGCATAAAGAAACAGGCCCAGAGAGTAGGTAATTTGCCTAAGGTCACCCAACAAATAAGGGATAGAGGCAGGACTCGAGGGTGGGAAGCCTGGTACAGGAGGCTGCGCCCTGGGCCACTATGCAATGAAAAAGTTCTTAAGCTTTGGGATTAGGCTGTTAAAATGTGATTATTCAAAAGGAAGTTTCTCTTCTCCATAAATTATTTAGATGTTAAAAATTATTATGACACGAACAGACATTCTTGACACTCAATATATTGGAGGATCTAGGTCAGACCTTTTACTCTATTAACCTAGTGACATTAAAAAGCAGCGTCTACTATACATATCATTATTACCAATAATAAGTTTATGGACCTACTGCTATAAACTCCCTGGGTATAACAATATAATAAATAATTTCTTCAAAATTAGGTGTGCTGACCCCTGGTGTCTTCTCCTGTTAAGATTTTAATTGATTAGAATTGTTTTTAGGGCTTTAAGGATATATATTTTTTTAATGAAAACTCTTAAACATTTGTGCATTTTCATTTGCTCTCATTTTTCTTAAACAAGCAAATGTTGATTTCAGATATGAAGAAATTAATCACTCTGTTTTCAACATTTCCTTATTTTTACATCTCTGATTTAATCTTGTACTGTTTCCAAAATCACAATGTGCAATTTGAGGTTCTTCTGAAACACGTCTCATTCATTCATTTCCTAAAGCTTTGGAAACACCCCACAATGCTCCTTTCCTCAAGTCTTTTATTTCATTTTTTAAAATTCCCTTTCTGTTTTTGACCCAAACTCTGCCCTTCTCCCTAATCTCTATATTTTTACAATCTTTCTTTGTCTTATTTTCTAATGTTTGGGTGAATTTATTTCTACCATTTTGCTGGGTTATTTTCCTCCAGATTGTTTTGGTGATTCCATTTCTGGGCTCCAAATGTATAGTTGCCAAATTTTTACTGCTATTGGCCATAAAATCCTGCCCAATCACCAGGCCATAAAAAAGCAGATGCAAAATTTCTCCTACTGTCTGTTGTCATCTGTGTCACACCACAGCCAGGAGCAGAGAAGCCATACCTTCGCCTCTGCATTCCCTATGTGCGGGAGCCTGTCCAATCTGCATTTTCTATGAGACAATCCATATCGTCTACCAATAAAAATATAGGGCCTCTTCTTTCTTTAAATAAAATTGGTTTCACTTTGTTTAAACTCCCACATTGCTACTACATAGAGAATGTTTTGTTTATCTTTCTCAATATAAAGAATTGCTACCCTGATCTCACAGACAATGATGCCACGTTGGCTCTGATGTGTGAGGTACACAGGTGCTGCTTTCTCTTTCAAAACAAGCAGCGGCAGCATCCAACTGAGCCTTGGCTGGAATTCGGGAACCTGGAACCCAGGCAGAAGACAGAAGCAGCATTGTATGAAAAGAATAGAGAGCTCTCAGCGGCAACACCCTGGGAAGAAAACCAAAATCAGAATCATCCATCTCATTTAATAGAATTAACCATCCGAGGAGTCCAAGCAGAGAAAGATCTACATGGTAGTCAATGGAGTAGAACCCAGACAATCTTAACAGTTAACACACACACTCACTTTCTCATTGGATTCTCATGGCCTCACCTTCAGGAAGGGATAGAGCTAGAGTCTGACCCATGCACTGACCAGAGGGCCTGGACACCAAGTCTACCACCCTAATTTATACCCTTCAGGGGTTGTTACCTGCCTTATGGCTTCCATTAGTACTTGGAATCCAGGTTTGCAACATGCTTTGTCTGGCTGCATAGTCTGCTGGGTTTTCAAATACTCTACTGGGATTAGTGCAAACACCCAGAGAAATTTCCCTGAGCTGAACAGGGACTGCTGTAGTTGACTTTTATAGAACATCTGTATAGTGTGCGATTGGCCAGATGCTGCACGTAGTCTCAAGTGAGGGTAATTTTTTAAGGGTTATTTGTGCTTTTGTTTATATTGTGAACCTTTAGAATCCTCATTTTATTGCCTTGTGCTGGCAATATTTATTTTATTTTGAGAGGATATGTTAATTTTATTTTGGTCTGCTTATTTTTCTACCTTCTTTGGTTTGAGTCCAATTTACTGCAAAATATAGATGTTCTTAGTAGTTTTTTAAAATGTATTTAGGCCCCTTTTCATATGTTCATATGTTTCATGTCAAAGCTTTTGTTTTATGCAAAGGTTTATATGTTTATATAGCTATAATCTATCTCTTTACCCTATTTTTGGAATATATTTTTAAATGTTTAATTTTTATTTTAATTAACAGACTTCATTTCATTTTAGAAATTTTAGGCTTACAGAAAAACAGAGGAAAATACAGAGCTACCATGTTTGGCCCTCCCTCCAACATCATTAGTTGAGAAGACTCTCTTTTTCCCAATAAATTTCCCTTGTTCTTTCATCAAACATCAGTTAAATTTATTTGCATGGATCTATCTTGGGGTTCTCTATTTTATTCCATTTATCTATATGTCTACTATTCTTTCACCAACACCAC
Source organism: Otolemur garnettii (assembly GCF_000181295.1). Classification (NCBI taxonomy): domain Eukaryota; kingdom Metazoa; phylum Chordata; class Mammalia; order Primates; family Galagidae; genus Otolemur; species Otolemur garnettii. The sequence continues at coordinate 1,147,330 of NW_003852437.1, read as the reverse complement.
ACTGTCTTGATTACTGTAGTGTTATAGCAATGCCTAAAATTGGACAGTGCAAGTAAGTCCTCTGACTTAGCTCTTTTCCTTCAGTATGGGGTTGGCTATTCTGGGTCTTCTGCCTTTCCATATAAATTTTATGACCAGTGTGTCAAAATAAAATGAAGCAAAGCAAAGCAAAAGGAAACTTACTGATAATTTTGATTGAGATTTCATTGACTCTACCAAGTTGAGAAGTACTGGTATTCAACAACATTAAATTTTTTAATCAATGTGCATGGAACATCTCTTCATTTATTTATATATTCTTTAATTTCTTTCATCAGAAGTTTATAACTTTCCTCATATAAATCTTGTTCCTATTTTGTTAGATTCAGACCTAAGTATTTCATTTTGTGTGTGCATTAATGAAATTCTAATTGTTTGTTGGTAACATGCGTGTATATAAGAAAGCAATTAACTTTTGTATATTAACCTTGTATCCTGCAACCTTGCTATAATTGCGTAGTAGCTGTGGGTGAGAATTTTTAGTTGTTGTTGGGACTTTCTACATATATAAACGTATGTACTGTCACGTATGTACATAGGCAGTTTTAATTTTTCTTCCCAATCTGTATACCTTTTATTTCCTTTTTGTTTTATGGCATTAATTAGGATATCCAGTATGATATCAAATAAGATCAAGGAGAGAAGATATTCTGATTTCCTGATATTGGATGGAAAGCTTCTAGTTTCTCACTATTAAGAATGATGTTAGCTTAGAAGGTTTTTTATATACATGTTCTTTATTAATTTTGATTAGTTATCGTCTATTTCTAATTCATCATAAGTGAGTGTTGGGTTTTATCAAATGCTCTTTTTTTTCTATTGATATGATCATATAATCTTTCCTTTTTAGCCTGTTATTGCCATTGATTACATTATTTGACTTTCAAATGTTGAAGAACTAGCCTTGCATAACTGGAATAAACCCCATTTGGCCAGTTTTACACATTGCTGGATTCAATTTACTAACATTTTGTATCTGTTTTCATGAGAGATCTAGTTTTGCTATTAAGGTTATGTTAGCTTCATAAAATGAGTTAACAAGTGTTCTCTGTTTCTATTTTCTCCTTATCTCTTTTTACTTCCAGTTTTTTTTCGTGAGTCCAAAAGAGGTCAATAATTCTAAAATCATGTATTTTAAACATCAGCCTGCCACACCCATAGTTGCATCATATTTATGTAAGAAAACCAAGACAACTGTTAGCTTTTAATCATTTTATGGCGTTAGGCTTCAACACTGTCGCTTCTTTTCATAAAACTCCTCTTTAAGCCAAAAATGTCTTATTATCAGCAATAACATAAAGAAAATTTTTCTGAAAGTCATTTTGGTTTTGGAAATGGTCCTGTCATTAATTGTCAATAAATGTCTATTTGTTGAGCATCCTTATTAATCAGGCAAAGTAGCTTTCAGAAAATTTCCCTTACAGGGACAATGCTAGACTAAAGAGATGTATACTCAGAAAATAAGTGGCCTTTTGTAAGGAAAATTTCTCTGAATAAAACTGCATTCACATACTTTGCAACAACAACAAAAAGAGAACTTCAGCAGGAATTAAAAAAAGAAAAACCCAGCTCTGGCTTGCTAATCCCAAGGCCAATGACACCACACTGCATATAATACAGTTTCTTTTGTGTGAAAGTAAGAGCATGAGCACAAAGGGAACATTTATGAGAGCCAACATGATCAATTTGAGGAAAATAGCAGTTAGAAACTGCAATCCAATTTTTTTTTCTGTCTAGAAAATCAATGAACCACAAGCATCTAATAAATTGGTCAATTATACACAGATGCCAGGCTCTACAAAAGATGTAATATTAGGTTTTGCAAATCATTACTGTCTCAAAGAGATTTTATGACAGTAAATTCCGCTGATTAAAATGTCAGTATAAAACATTGCCTTTCTTTCAAATAACTGGTTCAGACTCACTCTCTGTAATGATGGAATATAACAATTAGATAGTGGGCAAAGATCACATGTTAGCAAACAACAACAACCAAAAATCAAACTGCTCAAAGAAAATTAAAGGGCTGGTGAGGCACAGCTGAGGCGGTCTGAGGCTCAGCTCCCCCAACAAAAACACCCAGAGCAATGCCCAGGTACCCAGATGGCAGACGTTGGCACATTTCCATGGCAATTCCAAGGTTCTGCCTTGGAACTCATCACTGGGTTAGGCAGAGTTAGGATTCTCAGAAAGCCCAAATAAGGATTTTTTTTTTAATTAAAGAGATATTTTTTAAAATGTATAACCCTTAAATTTAATTCACATTTTAATATTAAAATTCTAGATTAAAAATTAATATGTTCATATCATTAACATTTTATAAATAAAATATAAAATTAAAATGATTAACAAAAGTAAAATAAAATATATAAAAATTTGTATGCTTTACTTTATTATTTTTTTTTCCTTTTTTTTTTTTATTGAACGGTAACTATGTACATTAATGCACTTCTAGGGTACAGTGTGGGGTTTTCACA
>NW_003852437.1:1090295-1139978 GCF_000181295.1 Otolemur garnettii | reverse complement strand
CACCTTTGGGGGTTCCTTGAAAGGTTCACTGTAGAGGCTGCGTATTCTTCTGCGGTCAGTGACCTTATTGTCAGCTGCTGTTGGCTTGTTGGCCTCCCCTTTGAACTGGGCACTATAGCTGGTTTCATGAGCCATCTTATCATCTGGGGGCTTGTACTGGGGCTTGGCTTTTATTGGTTTCACAGGCTTGATGTCCGTCCATGCTTTGAATTCATTCCCTTCAAATTGCTTGAAGTGATCCTCCTGGGCGCAGCTGTGCAGTCATTAGAGTTGTCTCGTATGCTTTACTTTAAATATTAGGGATTATTTTAAAGCCTTTACTTCTTTCTCAGCCTCATTGCCTGGAGTACCATGGCATGATCAATGTTTTTATATTCTGTAGTAACATGTTTTCAGATAGACTTGGACAGAGGCCTCCTGGCCTTACAGAAGGGCTGGATTAATTTTTACTCACTAGCCACAAAGCCCCCAGAGTGATACCCCCCTTTTTAGGGGGTGCTCGGAGCCATGATGCTCCAGATAAAAGTCTTCATGTAGGATTTTCCCTGCCTCTCCTCTTGGCCTTATACTTTTATGTGTACTGTCTTTACCCATTTTCCTCAGCCCTGACTAAGGCAACAAAAGGAAGGCTCTGACTTTGCTGCTTTCCTAATCATCAGGGGAAACTCAACTGAAAATCTACAGGGGCCCTAATATTCAATATTGAGAAATGTGTGCTCAGTGTTTGACTTGAGATCATGAACAACCTTCTGTCCCAGACTGGTGTGATCAATGGCTATTATGGACTGAATACTGGCTATTATGGCTATTATATTCCTGAAAATTTATGTTTTGGAGTTCCAACCCCCAGTGTTGCTGTATTTGAAAGTGGAACCTCTTAGGAAGTAATTAAAGTTAAACAAGGTCATAAGGGTTGGTCTTCACCAGCCCGCCAGCCAGTCCTCTCAGCGCGCGCTTGGCTGCCCGACTACGCGGGAGCCTCACGCGCTGGACGAAGAGGAAAAACATGAAGAAAGAAATTGAGGCTGTTGTCTTCTTTTTCACAAGGCTAGTTCGAAAACATAATAAGTTGAAAAAAGAGGCAGTTGAGAGGTTTGCTGAGAAATTGACTCTAATACTTCAAGAAAAATACAAAAATCACTAGTATCCAGAAAAAACATCAAAAGGACAGGCTTACAGATGCATTCGTGTCAATAAGTTTCAGAGAGTTGATCCTGATATCCTGAAAGCTTGTGAGAACAACTGCAGCTTGTATAGTGACCTGGGCTTGCCAAAGGAGCTTACTCTCTGGGTAGACCCATATGAGGTGTGCTGCTGGTATGGAGAGAAAAACAATGCATTCATTGTTGCCAGCTTTGAAAATGAGGATGAAAACAAGGATGAGATCTCCAAGAAAGTTACCAGAGGCCTTGATAAAGTTACCTCTGATTATCATTCAGGATCTTCTTCCTCAGATGAAGAAACAAGTAAGGAAGTGGAAGTGAAACCCAATTCGGTGACTGCAACACCAAGCCCAGTGTACCAGATTTCGGAACTGATATTCCCACCTCTTCCAGTGTGGCATCCGTTGCCCAGAAAAAAGCCAGAAATGTACCGAGGGAATGGCCATCAGAACCACTACCCTCCTCCTGTTCCATTTGGTTATCCAAATCCGGGAAGGAAGCATAAACCATACCATACAATTCCAGTGACATGGGTACCTCCTCCTGGAATGCATTGTGACTGGAATCACTGGATTAATCCTCACATGTTAGCACCTCACTAGCTTCTTTTGATTTTGTGGGTGTCATGTTGAGAGAAAGGTAGAATAAACCTTACCACGCACTGAAAGTTAAAAGTTCATACTAACAGCGAAGTTAGATGGACCAAACCATCAAACTTATTTTTATAGAAGTTACTGAGAATAATCTTTCTTAAAAATATATATGCACTTTAGATATATTGATATAGTTGGGGAAATTTTATTAAAGTTAGTCAAGTGCCTGAGTTTTTAATATTGGACTTGAATATTTATATATTGTGCATAAACTCTTGAATACGAGAACACTGTAGGAGTGGATGATCTGTTGTAGCACCTTTGAGCATTTACTTTATGGAGTGTAAGTAAGTTATTTATATACAAGGAGATCTATTTTATGTCATTGTTTAGAAAAATTGCATGAAATCATGTAGTTGCAAATAAAAAGTAGTTTGAGGCAAAAAAAAAAAAAAAAAAGGTCATAAGGGTTGGCCCTGGTCTGATGGGATCAGTGTCCTTAGGAGAAGAGACACTGGTGAGCTCTCTCCCCACTCCCCTTCTGCATTGGGGAATGACTACGTGAGGATGCAGTGAGAAGGCGGCTGTCTGCAAGCCGGGAAGAGAGTCCTCACCAGAAACTGAATTATTCTGAGCTTTGATCTTAGAGTCTAGCTTCCATTACTTTTAGAAAATGAGTTCCTGTTGTTTAAACCCTCTAATCTATGATATTTTGCTATGAAAGGCTGAGCTGACTAATATAATGGCAAAACACTCCCTTGGAGAGGGAGATGGCCATCACATAAGATTCTCTGTGTCAAATACAGATGGTATCAGCCCAGTCAGTCCCAGAAGCCTGGGTGAGGAAAACACCATATTGCTGACCTTCCTGTTTGGAGTAATGGTGTTCACTTCCCTACATACAAATGTATCTGGAAATCCTAAGGTAAGACAACATTCCTACTGTGAATTCTGAGGAATGAGTGCTCTTGTGTCCACTTGGCTCATGTGATGGAGGCTGCTGAAACCTCAGGACATGACTTTTGGACATATTGAACATTGTCACAACAGCTGACAGATGGGGCACAGATGTTTGACAATTTCCACCAAGGCTGGGCAAACTGTGGGTGATCAGGAAAGAATCACAAAGCACAAGGCATATGGAATCTAACTCTGCATTTTTCCTTGATCCTTGGGTGCCACTTTTGGCAGCAGAATAGAGAATTTATTTTGGCCTCATTAGCCGCACTAAGGCCTGTGACCCTCCCTGACATGCCTTACCATCTCATTCCATCATCTGCAGCCTGTTTTAGGAGGCTAAGTTGTGAGGAAATGTCCTCTCCTCATTGAGAGCAGTTCAGTGAAGTATACGTGCATTGTATAAGGAGAGAGAAATTTGCATGCACTGGGCAGACTGTGATTCATTCATTTCTTAGCATAATCAGTGACATCATGATTGATTATTCATATTTTAGTGCTCTTGTTTTTACTACTTAGGAGAATATTATTTTCTTCCATTTTTGTCTCTTTCCTGTTTTTCATCCTCCAGATGAACATTCTCAAAGAGATCTTTCATCTTGAATATATTTTTAAGCTTATTAGGTATTATTTATGAAGTATGATACGTTGAAATATAACTACTTGAATTGTTGAAGTATGTCAATGGTGACATCATTCTAGCTATTTATTTTTACTTTTTTTTTTTGAGACAGAGTCTCACTATGTCATCCTTGGTAGAGTGCCATGGCGTCACAGATCACAGCAACCTCAAACTCTTGAGCTGAAGTGATTCTCTTGCCTCTGCCTTCTATGTAGCTGAGACTACCAGTGCCCGCCACAACACTATTTTTTTGTTGTTGCAGTTGTCATTGTTGATTTTAACTGGCCTGGGCTGGATTCAAACTCGCCGGCCTTGGTGTCTGCGGCCAGCGCCCTACCCACTGAGCTACGAGCACTGCCCTAGCTATTTGTTTTTAAATAAATTTCTCTGTGAAGCTTGAGTTTCATCCTCTTCCATGACTTTTCAAATGTTGAGTGAATGAGCACAATCTATCTCCTATTCTGCAATATAGCATTAGGTTTGTTTGAAGGACTGTGTACAGGTCCCCTTGATTTTTCACTGTAGCAGTTCTGTTGAGAGTACATCCATCGGACAGTGATGTGCTGGCAAATGTTTAAGAATTGATGCTCTGGAGGTATTTGCCAACTTTGGTGGTATAAATAATCCTGCATAACCTATTTTGAACCACCAATATGGTGCCATGGGCTGTAGAGTTGGGAGGACATGCAGATGGTTGGCTCTGGGCCCTTGCATGCATGGATACTGGGTCTAGATAGTTCCTAGAAAGGAAGAATTAATTCTCTGCACCTGATCTTTGATAAGAGCACTTCTCCTAGGGGTTCCTTGTTCCTTAAGTCAGCCTTTGCTACCTGACTTTGCATCCCTGATACATGCTCTAGAGGTTTCTAATCATGACGGAGAAAGATATAACAAGGACTTTAAAATGCAGCAAAATCTGTGTCTTCCGAAACACTTCTTCCCTTAAACCACATCCTGATTTCTTTAGCTCAGAAACAATATTTCACCACTGAGAGCCCATTTCCACCCTGTCTCTATGGTCTGGTTCATTCATGAAGCACAGATAAGTACAATTTTCTGCTTCATTGGCAGATAGAATGACATTGGTGAAATCATGATATGTATTCAGTTTGGTTTATACAAAATTTAAAAATAAAAAACAACAGCAAGAGACTTTCCGTCGCCTTCACATGTTAAAAGTGAAAAAAAGATGTGTCACGTCTTGTGTATTCCACATCCGGTAGTCAGTGGTTGGTGTAGTGAAGGTGGTTTCCTCTCCAAAGCCGCTCTGCCCTGTAGTTTCAGGATCGTTCCTGACTGACCAGACTCACACCTAGCTCTGCAACATTCCTGAAAATTCTGTGGGCTGCCCACTATCCTTTGAATGCCCCCTTCATCTGCTAAGTTGAACCAAATTGGCTCTCACTTGCAACTCTATCAAACAGGTTTTCGGGCTAGGCAGTTTTGGTTCAAATCTCAGATGCTACAGCTATGAACTGTGTCTTTGGGCAAATTTTCTCTCCACAATTCAAGTTCCTCATCTGTTCAAGGGAGATAACACTTCTCATGGAGTTATTCTGATGCTTAAATGAATTAATACTCATGAAACTCTTAGATCAGTGCCGGGCACATTATCAAGCCCTCAATAGCTGTTAGCTATTATCATGCTGGGTAGATTTTTGCAAAAATTGGTTGACGTCAACTGATTCCAAATACAAAGCAGAAACAGACAGCCATCAAGCCGTCACTTTTTATGGCACATAGTTTACATTTTCTCAAACATAAGAAACCTCTTCGTAGTATAATAGCTTCAAACTTGGTACAGAAGAGAGAATATGTATTTAGTTTTTCCATAGTAATCAGCAGTTTAGAAGTTGATCAGTCTTTAAATCCAGCATCTGTTAATGTTTAAAGCAATTCATAGTTTTCCTCAGAGCACATGATTTTGGACAAAGACAACAACAAACAAAAGTGCCAAAATGGGCTCACTAGCCGGTTTGCATAAAATGAAATAATCGGAGCAGATCGGATGTATGGACGATGTAGGCACCTGTTCCACTCCCTGTTAACAAAACCTTTTATTGTCCTTCTCAAACATTCCTCTGCTATTTGCCTTCTCAAATTCTGGAATGGCTATGCTAATTCAGTGTCACATTCTTGTTTCCTTCTTGGCAAAATGTATTGTTTTGCTTTAGCGTTCTGAATTCTTTTTTTTAATGTTTCCAACATTTCTAACACATGGGCAATTTAAAAAAACTCTAATGTTTCACTTTTTTCTTTATCGTTTGCTATTTCTTTGGATTCAATGAACGCAGGAAGAGGGGAGCCCCTTGCATTTTCTAAAGCCTATTTTACAATTAATAAGTTGTCTAATGGGTTTTCTTGAATTATTTATTCACTCAACAAATAGACACAGAGCCCTTACTCTGAGCAAGGTAAGGCTAATGCCAGGATGTCTTGATGAATGAGGTACCTTGGAGAACTGAGAGTTGAGAAGGAAGAGAGACAAAGAAAGAGCAGTTCCCATACCCTCAACTAGAGGTAAATGCATGGTCTGATGAGAATACGGTGCAGGAACTCTTAACTCAAGTCAGGGGATCAGGAAAGGAAAAGGAAATGGCGGTTGGCAGAGATTTGTGCAATAAATAAGAGTTAGCCTAGGGAGGAAGGGTGGTTTTTTCTAAATATGCTGGTGGAAGAGTATGTAATTAAACGACATCATGTTCTAAGTATGTTGCCTACATCTTTTCTTTTACAAAAGACAATCGTACTTTTTAATGTCCTATAAGCATCCCATTTCTTTTGACAGGCAGCATATAAATATAGCAGATTCCAAAATTGAGAACTTTATATGTATTTGTTGCATAAATTGTACTCCTGATTCCAAGATTCCAAAATACTCTATATACTTGTCTCAGTGTGTTGGAGCAGCTATAAAAAATGCTATAGATTGAGTGGCTTAGATAACAAACATTTCTTCCCCACAGTTCAGGGGGCTGGAAGAACTGAGATCAGGGTGCCGGCATGGTCAGGTTCCTGGAGAGGGTCTCTTTGACTTGCACGTGGCTGCCTTCCAGCTGTGTCCTCACATGATGGGGTGGGGGGTAGCGGGTGCACACACCCTGGCTGCTTCATCCTCTTGTAAGAACACCAATCCCATCATGGGGGCTCTACCTCTGAACTCATCTGAAACTATTTACCTTCTAAAAGTCTCACTTTCCCATGCCATCACATCAGGGATTAGAGCTTCAACATACAGATTTGGGGATGGTACAAACATTCAGTCCCTAGTAATCCTCCACTGAGTAGTTATTCTTATATTTCTCCTATGTTAGAAATAACTAGGTTCACTTTAGTCCCATGGTTCTCTAGTCATAAATCACGTTTTTATTAAGGTGAAACATTGGTGTTTTAAGCCACATAAACATAACAAACCTCATAGGTTTATAAGGAGGTCCTTCAAATTCCATTAAAGATTCATACTTAAACTTAAAACATATTGGTTTTTCTCAATTAAAAATTAAAAGTAACAAAATCATTTTCAGTTTTGACTCCAGACACCTCTGCAATGTATGCAGTGGCTTTAGGAAAAAAAGTAGTGTCTATGAGAAAATTTAGCCTCCATATCTTATATTTGTTTTGAAACATTATGCTTTTCAGTTCTAACATATTAAAACATGAAAGATCAAGATTATTTCTTCTCATCAACCTTGCCTCTCTCTATGTCCTGAGACATGGTGCCTCACGGGCTAAACCCAACCCAGATCAACCTATTTCTTGCAAAATGTTGGAAATATTCTTTTAACCAGCTTAACTAATGACATTTTATTCATAACCACAAACCTCAAAAACATTCAACACTGCTTAGTAACCCTAAGTTTCCTTAATAAGTCTATTATTCTCCTCCATGACAATATTTTACATCTTTTCCCCTCTTACCAACCCACACACCTTTCCCCTCCTTTCTCAGCTGTTGACACTGACTTCTTTTTCATCGAAGTGGCAGAAATGTAAAGTATAAACAAATACCACAATAATAAGGGCTTCTTCTCCTGATGGCGGAAGATTGAATTCCAGGTTTCTTTAGTCACGTCAGCTTTCTCAATACTTTCAAACTCAGCCCATCCAGGGCTTTTGTCTTTATTTTTCCCAGAGTGGCATGTAAGATCCACAGCTTTACACAGTGTAATCAGGAAGAGGCATCCACATATTCCAGTTCTGAATGCTGAAAAATCCTGGAGAGAACGAGCAATCTGGTAGCAGTTTGGATCTAGAGATAGTCTTTCTCACTCACAGATACCAGGGCTTCCAAGTTCAAGACTACAGGGTGTTAACCTTTCAACAAGAAATTTGTTTCTCCTTTCACTCACACCACAAATCCTGGTTGTCAGAAACAATGGAGATGATGTATTAGAATTTCACATAATTACTCATTTGGTTTATCCTAAATTATGGATATCTATGATTAGCAACACTAGTGTTTTTAGAATTAAGATTAGGAAAATACTTTAAAATTTCTTTTTCTGAGAGCTCTTATCATTTGTTTTATAGTTATACTCTATCTATATTGTCAGAACTTAAGAGGTATCACTTTTTTCTCTCCCTTTGGTTTCTGTCATGTGACTATGCTATATCAGTGCACATTTAGAGCCTACCAGCAGGCTCTAGGATGATGTCTTTTCTGTAATTTGGGTTGTCTGAAACCCATTCTCCAATTTCTCAAGGAAGAACTCATAGGAACAGTATTTTCTGAGTTCTTGAATTTCTTTTCCATCTTTTTTTTTTTAATTATTGTTTCAGGTTAATTGAGGGTACAAAGAATTAGGTTACAATGTTTGCATTTGTTAGGTAGAGTCCCTCTTATAATTGTGTCCTGCCCCCAAGAGGTGTGCCATACACCCTAACATTGCGCCCATTAAGTAAGTGGGAGCACCCCATTCCCCACCCACCTCCCCATCTCTGCTCCCTTGTTCCCCTACCCACCACCTTGAACTGATTTGAGTTTCTCTCTTATGTGGGTGTGTGTTAAATTGTCTACTGGCTTCTGAGCTCTTGAACTTTGATTACAGTTTATTTGTGGTTTTTAACCACTGGAGAGTCATTTTGGCTGGATATAAAATCTTAAGCCCCGTGTTTTCTTTCCTTCAGCATTGTAAATACTGTATTCCATTTTTCTTCTAGCATAAAGCCTTGTTGTTAAAAATTGTGTGGACAGTCTGATTTTGTTTCCCTCATATCAGTGACCTAGTCTTTTGGTTGGTATTGAAGGGATTTTTCTTTTGAAGTCCATTAATTTTATCAGAATATATGTCAACGTCTCCCAGGATTGCACTGTGCCTTTTCAATATGCAGTAGTAGTCTTATTACTGTTACTTAGAATAGGGAAAGATCTTCCTTCCTTCCTTCTTCACTCCTTCTCTTCCTCCCTTCATCGTTCCTTCCTTCCTCAAGCTCTTGACTTCTTATTCTTTGTTCTAGTCCCTAAATTTGGTTTTCTGCTTCAGAGCCTCCTATTATGTGTGTGTTGGATCTTCTTTACCTGCCTTTTATATTTGCCACTTTCTTTCTAATCCTTTTTACCTCTTTATATAACTCTTTATATTAAAGTTCTCCTGCTCTATTACATTCTTTTAGCTATTATATCATTTTCTTAATATGTTTTATATTGCTTTGAAATGTATTAGTTTATATTTTTGTTTGTGTCTGAGAAAGAGAGAGGGAGAGAGAGAAACAGGGTCTCATTCTGAGCTCTAGCTCAGGCTAGAATGAAGTGGGATGATCACAGCTCACTGCAACTTCCAACTCCTGGGCTCAAGCAATCTTCCCACCTAAGCCTCTCAAGTAGCTAGGACTATAGGCATGTACTGCTATAACAAGCTAATTATTTTTTTGTTTGTAAAGATGAGATCTAGCTATTGACTAGGCCAATCTTAAACTCCTGGCCTCAAGCAATCCTTCTGCCTCACCTTTCAAAGTGTTAGGATTATAGTCATAAACCACCATGCCCATCCTTTTCATCTATTTAGAATCTTTGTCTTTCTGGAATGTTTTCATCATTTTTAGGGATGCTGTTCTGCCTTTTTTAATAACTTTGTATGGGATTTGATCATAATCTTTTTATAGTGTTCATTTTAACATGAAATTAGTTTTTCTAATTTTTTTTTTGTGTGTGTGTGACAAAGCCTCAAGCTATCACTCTGGGTTACAGCTCATAGCAACCTCTAACTCCTGGGCTAAGCAATTCTCTTATCTCAACCTCCCGAGTAGCCGTGACTACAGACACCCACCACAAAGCCTGGCTATTTTTTGGCTCTAGTTGTCATTGTTTGACAGCCCTGGGCCGGATTTGAACCTTCCAGCTCTGGTATATGTGGCTGGGGCCTTAGCCACTTGAGCGACAGGCCCCACACAGTTTTTCTGAATTTTTGATAAACTTTTTCAACTTCATGAATGCAGATGTTCCTTTTCTATTGTTTTTTTAATGTGTTTGAAAAATAAGATCATCCCTCTATATCTGTGGATTCTCCATCCATAATTCAGTCAACCACAAATTAAAAATATTTTTAAAAAATAGCATCTGTGTTGACAGGTATAGACTTTCATTTTGTCGTTATTCCCTAAACGATAGAGTATTTCAACTATTTACATAGAATTTACATTGTAGCAGGTATTATAAGTAATCTAGAGGTGATAAAGTATACAGGAGGAAGTGTGTAAGTCATATGAAATACTATGCTACTTCATATCAGAGATTTGTACATCTGCAGATTTTTGCAATCCCATGGGATCCTGGGACCAATCCCCGAGGATACCAAAGGACAACTGTACAAAGGCTTACTTTTTGAGATTTCCTGGCTCTATTCCCTTTTCCTATTTTTATCCAGACTTTCTTTTTTCTTTTGTCTGTACTGACTTTCTCCTGCTCAATTTTGATTTGGTTTCCAAGAATTTCACCTCATTATGGGGTGTTGTCCTGGATAGGAGCTTTTGCTAGTTAATTTTGAGGGTTTGCATGTCCAGACCATTCCAGCAACCTAAGCCCTTATCATTGGGTTGCTGTTTAGTGTTACAACTCTTTCCAGTTTTAGCTGTCATCCTCAGATTGACCTGCAGAGTTGTCAAGTGAACACCTGTGGTTATTCTGAAATTATTGAGTCCATCACCCTCTACATTGCTTCCTTTTGCATTCTCCTTCACAAATGCTGATTTCCCATAAATTTTAAGGTTGTCAGGATGGAACTCTCTTATAGTTTGGGCTTGATAAAGTTACTTTTTCACTTAGTTTTGCTGTGGATATTGCCCATGGTTTTACGTTTCGGTTAGCCCACATGCTGTATGCTTTCATGGGGGAGGGAGATTTGGGAAAATTAAAATACAATAGTTTCTTCCACAGCTATCTGCCCCAAATTCACTCAGTACAATTGTTTAAAACTGTCTAGAATAAAAGGCAACCTAAAAGGTCATACATAACCTGGCCTCTACCTCCCTCTCCAAATGCACTTCCCCACCTTCCGTATGCTACAAATTCACTGAACGTTTTTTATTTTTCAAATGAACTAAACCTGCTCCTTCCTTAGGCTTTTTCACCCCCTTTTACTTTTGTCTGGAAAACTCTTTATCCTGATCTTCTTCTCATTGAATTTTCTTATCCTTTAGCTCTCAGTATGATCATTATTTCCACAAAGGGGACATATCTAAACCGTCCTTCTAAATTATCACTTTCCCCTTCCTCACAGTTACTCTCTATCGCATCACCCTCTTTGTGCCTTTACAGCATTTCCTTAGTATTACTCTGGGAAGGCTGTCCAGCTTTTTTCTTCTATGCCATACATTAGAAGAGTAAAAGTCATCTTGGGCCACACATTAAGTACACAAATACTAAGGAAAGCTGATGAACAACAACAAAAAGGTCCATGCATACTTTTCATTATATACAACACCACAGATAAGCAAAATAGCCCTCAAATAATCAGCATGCAACCTATAGGCTGAGGGTTGGATACCTCTGGTTTCAGTATTTATTATTCTTATCCCTGTACTGGGTAGTGAATGTGTAATGTACCTCCCAGAACCCTCTTTAGGAATGAAGGACTTATTTTTTTATTACATCATAAACACATAGATCATGTATACATTAATGCATTTATGGGGTACAATGTGCTGATTTCATATAGAATCAGGAATGTTTACATTATGATTGAAGGACTTATTGCTCCAGTTGCAGGAAGTATTGTCAGAAAATAGCCTTTGTTGTCAGCTCTCCTTAGGAAGGGCCTCTCCAGATCGTTAGCCTTGATTCTAAGGGGCCATCTCAGCTGCAGAGGTCCCTACGGGGACCTCAATTGGCTCTGTATTGATACTATAGCACAACCCCACTTGGGTAGTCCTTGTCATCAGCCATTCCACTCCTGGCACAATGGGAGCACAACTGGAGTAAAGATAGTCACAGTGACAGAGGATCTACAAAAGCCCATGGAACATGGCCTCCCACTTACCAAGTCTGTGCTAGCTACTGCTACTGCCAAGTGTTCAACTTACCAGTAGCACAAACCAGCACCTATTTTCCTCTACATTATCTCCCAAAATGCCATCTATACGTTAAATCAGATCTTTGTATGGTGCTATCTCCACTGTTGGAACATATGGGCCCATGCACCAATGGGTGGAAGAGAAGTGGCTTAGTTGCCATCACTCTTGGTGACCAGCTCGAGGAATCTGTGCTTCTTGACTCTACAGTTCTGTGGAATGTGGGTTTGAAGAGTCTGATTCACTAAGAGAAGTGCCTCTACCAAGGGACACATCAGTGTTCCAACTGATCTCTAAGCTATGGCTGTTGTCTAAGTGCTTAGGGCTTCATATGCCAAGGAACCATCAGGGGGAAATGAGTTACCGTCTTGTTCAGAAGAATAGACCTGATCATTAGAAGAAGGTTGGCTGCTCTTGCATCATGGCGGAGGGAAGAATGTGTTTGGTACTCAGCGATCTACTTGGGTGTCTCTCTTGCCCCTTGTCTAGTTTTGATGGTTAATGGGTGAGTGCAACAATGGTGGGCTGAGGAAGACATGGCAACAGGTCTCAGAGCATATACCTGGGTGCAAAAAATGTATACACATTTTAAGAGAGTGTGTTGGAAGTAAAATCAATCATTCCCCCAAAGTGTATGAATTGCCAGTAAAATGGTTGTGTGTAGCATATCTAGGTACACTTGAGTAATAGTACCTTCTATTCAGCTTCCAAGAATAATAAATAGGTAACATCTCTTAAAATGTGAACACTTTTTTTTTGGCACCCTCTGGCACCGTCTTTTTCATTACCACATCTCCATAATGCCTGGGCCAGTGCTTGGGCCCAACACAGTAAACCAACAGTTGATGAGTGAATGGTCAAATCACTTTTACTCTGTTTGGGATGTATTTTCTATTACAATATCATGTTAAAGGGATCAGAAGCACATGTGGCTTGATGAGGGGAGTAGAATGGAATACTCTAAACACAAATTAAGTTTTAAAGTTTCCTCGTAGAAAGGATGATAAAAAATTCTAAAACTAACTCATTTAATTGGTCTGTTGCTATTTTTAAATCAAAAGCACTACAAGACTGCAAATGAAAAAACAGGCCAGTCAGGATGAAAAACATTTAGGCAACTTGAAAAAAGGATCCGGGTTATTTGAACTCATATTCCTAGCACTGGTAAAGGAGGGACTCCATGAGTATTTTTTGCCTGACTGTTGACAGGATACGTAAATGAATGAATGAGGCAGAAGGAATCTGGTAATTCTCACATTCTTATTTAAAATTATTTCTCAAGTATTTGGAAGAATGAACATAGTGTTTCATCACATAAGTTATGATAGTAATATGCACATAGCCCTAAGAAAATAAGAAATGGAAGATAAGTATGTTAAAAGAATTTTGTATTAATATAATACTGTTAAATTTTAACCAGAGTATATTTTCATAAAGAAGTGATAAGATTTCTTTTCAATTTTTATATATTACTCTAGTAACATAAAAATAAATGGTAACTAAGGGAGAAAGATGAGGACAGATACTCATAGTTGGAAATCAGAATCTTTATCTTTGTTTTACTACTAAGAGGCTGTGACTTTGGTTATGTACTTATCTCTCTGTTTTCTTTCTCACCTGTTAAAGACCTGTTAAAAAAAAAAAAGAGAGATATTGTAGGCCAGGCATGGTAGCTCATGCCCATAATTCTAGTATTCTGGAGGCCAAAGCAGGCGGGTTGCTTGAGCTCAGGAGTTCAAGATGAGCCTGAGCAAGAAAGAGATCCCATCTCTAAAACTACCTGGGTATTGTGGAAGGCATGTGTAGTCCTAGCTACCTGGGAGGCTGAGGCAAGAGGATCACTGGAGCCCAAACATTTGAAGTTCCTATAAGCTACGATGCCACCGCACTCTACTGAGGGCAACAAATTGAGACTCTGTCTCAACAACAAAAAAAAGAAGAAACACATCCGGGGGGGGTGGGTAACCCCATTTTGTAAGTAATTAACATGAATCACAAGGAATTTTGAGGATCCTAACCTAGGAAGGATTTTTTTAGGATCAAGTTTCACGTTTGAAACCACAAAATTAAGGTGTGTCAAAAACTTAGGAAAATGTATGCTAACTTGTAAAAAATGTTAGTAACCTTCTAAACATCTGTTTGAAAGCAAACACCTAATATGTTCAAACCTGCTGTGGAGCACCATTTAGAGTCATGAATCTCGGACACATATGTGTAGAATTCAAACTGCCCCCCCTCCCCCAAGAGGTAGGAGCTCTGAAGTCCTCACTGGCCCAGGCATGTGTAAAGGGCTACGAGGATAGGACTTCCAGAAAAGCATTGACACAAAGAACCAAGGTATCTGAGAGGAAAAGCACTCACACTTTACCTCTGAACACTCCATGGGTGACATCTCCAAGATCCCACAGGCCTGGGAAACCAGGGACAGCTTTTACCTCCTATACCACACGCCAGGTAGGGAAGCAAGAGTATGGGGGGAAATTCTTGTGCTGCCAAAGAGGGATGGCTGAGTATGTTTTGATATAATGGTTCAATTCCTGCTTGGACCAAGGCTGGGCTCCTAGACAAAGGGTGGTATGGTGGCCCTGCCAAAGAGCAAGTGAAATAAACCTGACATCCCAGTTTCTCTGTGAAATGGAAATGACCAGTGCATCAGCCCTTTCAGCCTTCACACAATCACACCACCGATGAGGAGGAAGCAGGTCTGTGAAGGAGGTGATGTGGGAGCGCCTGTGCACCAGCATGGTCAGGGCAACGGCCAAAGGTGGACCAGGCTCCTCACACATTTGGAGCACATGGCACTGCCAGCCAGAGTCCCTAGAATCACCAGGGATACCTGTTTAGATGGAAAATTTGTAAGGATACATTCTTTCCCTCCCTCCCTCCCTTCCTTCCTTCTTAAATATACTTAACATTTATGATTTTAAACATTTTTAAGTGTTTAATTCGGTGGCATTGAGTACATTCACAATGGTATCAACCACCTCCATCATCCATTTCTAGAAGGTTTGCACCATCTCAAATAGAAATTGCAGCCATTAAACAAAAACTCCCCATCTCCCTCCGCCAGCCCCTGCTAACATCTGCTTGCCGTTCTGTCTGTCTGTGAACTTGGTGAGGCTCACTTCACTGGGTCAGACACTCAGGGCCAGGAAGGCAGAACTGACTAGAGAATCTGCATCTTTAAAAACACATTTCCCAGGATAGTTATGTAATGGGACACTTACGAATCACCATGTGAATTATTACCTCATAAATTCATGACTCTAGGTTTTGATGATTGTTTCTCACATTTATACTTAAACGCCCGGGAAAGGAAAATACCATTAACATCAGACACCTTAGTGCAGATGAACTCACTGTGGGATTTCCAATCAGAGCAGAAAATGCTTGAAAAATAGCCCAGTATGAAAAAGATATCTTGATTTTAGTGATTGACTCCCTGGCCAACCAGTGGAATGTGTAGAAAAATGTCCATCAAGCTAGTTGCTCATAATGAAGAATAATAAAGAGAAGAAGTTAGGGGCAGAGAAAAGCTGGACAACACAGACCAGCAGCACTGGATTCAGTAGCCAAAGTAGATCAGGTCTGTTCCAGTGTTTTCCGGGATCAAAATGCCACAGCTGTGGCCTCAGCAATCCAGGAAGTCTGTTCACATCAGTCTTTCCCTAGTCAGTCTTTTCTAGCTCTCCAGGGCCAGCCTTCCTAGAAAGACAGCCCCTTTCCTTCTTCCTTCCAGGCCAAATGGAATCTGTGCATGGGGGAGGAGGGTTCCCAAATTTAACAATAACTCATGCACAGGAAAAAAAATAAGATTTTTTTATTTGGTCTAGCACTAATATAGTCTTCAAGCTAGCAGTAAAAAATTAATGAAATGTCCAATCACTGGCTAGCAATAAAAAATTAAGGAAGGGTCCAATCTAGCTTAAAGGTGAGTCCAATCCAATATTTTATGTTGGCTCTCAATTAAAGCAAATAGGTCTGTCTCCAGAAGATAATATAAGGTTGTAAGCAGAGAAGGGAAACCAGGGTCTTCAGTAAGGTGTCTTCTAGTCATTGCGTCTGGGGTGATGTCCTAGCCCCTGGATTGCTGGTACCCCGCTAAGGCATGCACCTGCAAACCTGCAAATTTACAATCTGTCACTTAGACTTTGCTCTACTCCTACACCACTGCCCCTGGCTACTTCAGTTCTGCTTGGCTCCTGCTGGCTGGACACTCACAAGTCATTGCCAGAGTCTGGCTGTCCATTCTCAATCTTTATTGTGGGGTTACCTGGCCCTGTCCCAGTGGACCCATCGCTAGCTATACCACCACCACCACCCCGAGCTCCATTCACCATCTGCATTACTCAGTTATACTAAGGTCTGCCTCTCCTGACCAACCTGCCATATTCCAACGCCACTTAAAATTATATGTGCCATGATTTGTAGGTACCCACAAGCCTTAGTCCATAGTTAAAGGTACACTTTTCTAGCTTTATCTAAAGTATTCACGTGCTATACATCCTCTTTCCTCACCCCCAGAACTCTCAGGCTCTTAGCTGCTTCCCTCTGTCCCTCTCCTGTTCACTGTTCCCCATTGAGATCTTCAGGCTCGTTCTGATTTGTGATATACCAGATCTATCAAAAGTTAATGTACAAATCAATATTTTAAAGGGGTTGACTTCACTGTTTAATTTACTCTACTGGTATCTTGGGACACTTCCTTATCTACTTGAGAATTTTTAGCAAAAGTAATAAACAGTATTCATTCAGTAAATATTTACTGATCACGTGCTGTGTGCTGGGCCCCCAGGATGATGGGAATATAGCTTCTTACAAGCAGGGAGGGTCTCTCATTTCACAGAGTTCATTTTGCGTATTTTCTCTCAATGGACAGCTGAAGTTGGCCCACCCCTGAAATCATGACATATATTTCTAGTATGCATTAAAAGTTCCTAGGACAAGCTTCTTCTTTTTCTTTCTTTTTTTTTTTTTTTTGCAGTTTTTGGCCAGGGCTGGGTTTGAACCTGCCACCTCTGGCACATGGGGCTGGAGCCCTACTCCTTTGAGCCACAGGTGCTGCCCACAAGCTTCTTTTTAACTCGTTGGGAATGGGTAAATAATAATGAATCAGTTAGAGCCCTTTAGATTTTAGTACCATAACAGTTAGGAACCGTTGAACTGTAAGGTATAGACTGTTTGATTAAAGATAATGTAAATAATGGGGAATTAACTATTCCTATTCCAAGAAGTCTGATAGTATTAACTATCAGTTTGTAGTATCAGACTATAAACCAATCCTGGTTAATTCAGCAATAGATCAATGTAGGGGGACCAACAGTGCGGGTTGTCCCAGGACTGAGGAATTTCCTGGTACAGAGAGGACTTTCAGTGCCAGAACTGGGACAGTCTCAGTTAAACTGGGATGTAACTTGGTCATATCTTTTGTCCTCTTGGAGCAGCTCCAAGAATCAGAGCTTTTGAAAGTGTTGAAAGTGGAAGAGTAAGAGAATTTCTGTGTCCTTTTATGAAGAAGAGAAAAACCTTTCCAGAAGTTATGTGGCAGACTTATCCTTTTATTTCATTTGCCAGGGCTTTATCATAAGATCATGCTTATCATCATAATTTTCAAGGGATATAAATGACCACGATAAAAAGCCAAGATTAATTAAGGCTCATCCCTTGAAACTGGGGAGAAACACATAAAACATGTATCTTTCAATACATGAATACATTCTGATCCTATTAATATTACAGAGGAAGGACGTCTCTGCAGACAGTCAATGGTCCTATTGGCATTTTTGTTCCGTTGTTATTGATCCTGTGGGGAATGCATTTGTAGGATCTCCCTCACCTACTCAATTTCAGTGTTGCTCCCTAAAAGCGTTTGGTAGTTTGCAATCCTGTAGTTATACTTGTAAGTTCCAGGTAGGATGACAAAGTCTTTGTTAAATTTTTTTCCTGTCCTTGGACAGAAAACTAAAGAGAGTTTAAAAAAAAAAAAAAACCATCACAAGGCACTAGAAAATGACCAAAGGCATTTTGGGGGAAAGTCTCCCCATGATACACTGCTTGCTATTGCAAGGGAAGACCAACAAGACTGTGGGCTTCTTACCTGAAGGGGCTCCGGTCGTCTCTCTTCCTCAGCTCAGGTGGTAAGGACCATGACCCACCAGCAGGGGTACATTTATTTTTCACAAGTGGTAAAAACATATTTTTCCAGCTGGAGGTGACAGATTTCAGTTTGGAGTATGGGCACAAAACTTACAGTACTTATTATTTCAGTTGAAAGCAGATGGAAACTGGTTAGAAATTTCAGCATGAGATATTGGAAGGGAGAATTATAGAAGGGCTGAGATAACTCTTCACAAACGTCTGGGTGACTGCTAAGCCACACATGGATGGAGGAGGTCCCACAGAACACATTGAAAGGGAGCTCCGAAGGAGACTCGAGAACTTGCTATGCCTTTGAAAACATTCCTCAACCCACACACAACTTGAGTGACAAAGGATAGATGCTTCATGGGCTAAAAATGTCTAAGCACAACCTCTGCCAAATAGTTAGCTGACCACTAAACTATGTAGGCAAGGGAGGCCTTATAGAACGAAGTTTCAAAAAAAGCCAACATAAATCTGAGCAGAGACTTGTACGCCACGGTGGAGACAATTCCCAGCTTGACTATAAATAAGTTACTAAAACAAATTAAAAAAAAAAAAACCTTGGAAAAAAATAAAGCAGGATATAGTGTTGCTGCAGGGTATTATTTACAATGACTAGCTCTCAACTTAAAAAATTATTAGACATTTAAGAAAACAAGAATAAAAAGAGGTTTTAAAAAAAATTGGTCAATGGAAAATGACTCCAAGTAGGCTCAGATGTTTTAATATAAAAAGACATCAACGTAAATATGGGAAAGAGATGCACCATGTCCATAGACTGAAAGACATGGTATTGTCAAGTTCTCCTTGAACAATGATGGAGTTCTCCTGAAATTGAACTATAGATGCAATACAATTCCTACCAAAATACAGAAGACATCTTTTGAGTGTAGAAATTGGCAAACTGATTCTAAAATATCATATTCGAAGAACCTGAGATAGTCAAAATAAGTTTTGAAAAGAAGAAAAGAGTTGGAGGATATACAATACTTATTTTGAAGACATACTATAAAAATTAATAATCAATACACTGTGTGGTGTTGATCTGGGGATAGACAGGTAGACCAATGGAACTAGATTGAAAGTCCAGACAGAAATCCACACACATATGATTAATTTCCCATTGCAATTCAGTGGAAGAAAGAATATTTTTTGTGTTTTTTCCCTTCAATAAATGGAATGAGATTAACTATGTATGTATGGGGGAAAATAAATACTCTTTCTGTATCCCATAGACAAAAAATAATCTAAGATGAATGATGGACCTAGATGAATGGGCTAAAACTATAAAACTTCTATAAGAAAACAAAAGAAAATAAATTTGTGACTTTGAGGTAGGCCAAAATTTTTTAGATAGGACATAAGAAGTCTGAAGTGTAAAAGAAAAATGTGACATGTTAGACCATCCTCCGTGTTAAAAACATATGCATCTTACTTTCAGTTGAGAAAATAAAAAGATGAAGCATAGACTGGGAGAAAATACCTGTAAAGCATATATTTGAAAAAGGAGTAGAAAGAGAATTCTTACAACTCAGTAAGAAAACTAGCAACTCAATTTAAAAAAAGGCAAAAGAGTATGATGGACAGTACACAGAAGAAAGTGCCTAAGAGGCCAAAATGAACATGTGGAAAGATGTTCGACATTGTTAGATACCAAGGAAATGCAAAGCAAAACCATAAAAAGACACCTTTATATACCCCTACAATGGCTCCAGTAGAAAATGGAAGAGCTCCATGGTAGTTCCTCAAAAAGTTAATCGCTATGGTAGTTCCTCAAAAAAGTTAATTGTGCAATTACCAGATGATCCACAGATTCTATTTCTATAAATTCACCCCAAAGAATTGAAAACAGAGGCTCCCACAGATACTTGTACACCAATGTTCTTAGCAGCATTATTCATAATAGCCAAAAAGTGAGAGCAACCCAAAAGTCCATCATCTGAAGAATGGATAAACAAAATGTTGTCCGTATAGTGGAATATTATTCAGCCTTTGAAAAGGGTGACGTTCTGGTCAATGCTCCAACATAGATGAATCCTGACAATTTGCCAAGTGAAATAAGCCAGACACCAAAGAACACATATTCTGTAATTCCACTTATGTGAGGCAAAAATAGGCCAATTCATAGAGACAGTAAGTAGAATGGTAGTTGCTAGGGGCTGGGGCAGGGCTGAATGGGGAGTTAGTGCTTCACAGGTACAGAGTTTGCATTTGGAAAGATGAAGGTGGGGAAATGGACAGGGATGATAATCGCATGGCATGGATGTATTTAACGTCACTGAAATGGGTACTTAAAAATGCTTAAAATGACAAATTTTTATGTTGTGTATATTTTATCACAATGAAAAATGGATAGAGTGGTCAATTTCTTAGTAGGTAAATTTCCACGATAAAAAAAAAAGTATTAAAAAAAAGAATGTGGGTGGCGCCTGTGGCTCAGAGGAGTAGGGTGCTGGCCCCATATACTGAAGGTGGCAGGTTCAAACCCAGCCCCGGCCCAAAACTGCAAAAAAATAAAAGTAAAAAAATTTAAAAAATGAATGAATGAATCATTAATACACGTGATGATGTAGATGAACTTCAAAAACATAGGAGAGAAAGGAGCAAGGCCAAAGAGACACCTTGCATGATTCATGGGTACATCTAGAACAAAGCTTAGTGACAGAAAGCACATCAGTGGTTGTCAGGTGCTGGGGGTGGCAGCCGGGATTAGTCACATTTTCGATGAAGGGTTACTTGGAAACATGATTGTAAGGATGAGTTGCACGTCTGTGTATGTTTACTAAACCTTATCAAAATGTACTATTAAAATGGGTGAATTTATGGTTTCT
Source organism: Otolemur garnettii (assembly GCF_000181295.1). Taxonomy (NCBI): domain Eukaryota; kingdom Metazoa; phylum Chordata; class Mammalia; order Primates; family Galagidae; genus Otolemur; species Otolemur garnettii. The sequence goes on along the minus strand of NW_003852437.1, from coordinate 1,119,166 downwards.
AAATTATACCTCAATGAAGCTAAAAGAATTCCTGGGCTTTTTACCTATTCTGTTAACATTCCAAACTAGCTTTGATTGAGCCTGTTTTCAAATTGTACAGCTTCCTCGAAATATTTTGTGGCCCTAAATAGTATAATTAAGAACTCGCTGGAGTCTGTGGTTCCAGCTGCGGCAGGAGGATCACGTGAGTCCAGGACTTTAGGCTGTGGTGAGCTGTGATTGCACCACCGCACTCCAACCTGGGCGATGGAGCCAGACTCTGTCTCCGACAATAGTAATAATGATGGTGATAATGATATCACTGGGAGAGGATCCATATAACAACTTGGTAAGGACTGGAATGTAATTACCCACTTTCTGAAGGCTAACTGGGGTGGAAGAGAAACGTTCCCTCATATGTAAGTATATCCTTCGGTTGTCTACTATCTAGCATTTCCAGAGATGTTAATTTGGTAATGAGGGCTTTTAGGTTTGTTTCTTTATTTTTCCAAACAAAAGCAGAAATATTCTACATAAACGATGTTTCATCTTAATGGAGTGATTCAAATTTTCAGAGAGAGAACGTTCCTCTCAAATTTCTATTTGATGAGTAATTTCATTTCCCCCAGCAGCTAACAGGACAAAATTATACAATGAAGGTTCACCTTTAGGTTAGTTTGTGAAGTTAGATTTTTTTTCCTGGCCTATGCTATACTTGATACTCTCCTACTACTACGCATGGCCCTGGTCTTGTCTTTCCAGATTTAGCTTCCCCATGAAAACATACCTGTCTTCCCTTCCATTTCAGAAGTACCCTAAGTAGACGGTTAAGCTGATTTTAGAAACTTAACTCTGTTCATGTGTCAGTTCCTGATAAAACAGTTACATGTTAACCAGCCTCCTGGAAGAATTTCAGGGAATATTCCAATCGGGGGAATTTCAAGTAGAGCTCTGATGCAGACACTTCTGAAGAGGCAGCTGTGTTGATAGCCCTATTCAACAAAATGCAGGGGACACCAGGGGACTTGCAGTCAGATGCGCCGGAGAGAGATTTAGTTATTGCCTCCACATCAACAACAGAACAGGCATGCGGGGCTATTTGTCTTTTGAGAATCTAATACTCGTGAGCTATTTTAGAAACTGGTTTCTTCAGTTGTGGCCTTGTGAGTATTGGTCTGGTCACCTCTCCCACGCATTTCTCTTTCATTTGCTTCCTCATTCACAGCCTGCAAAGGGAACCCCTGGCCCACAGTGAAGCAGAAAGCAAGCCTCAAAGAGACCGCTGACCCCAGTGTGCGACCCAAGGATTAGAATTTATGGTTTCTAGCCAAACCCAGCGCTGGGCCTTTACCTGAAAGGAAGTGGTGTGGGGACAGGGAAGGGAAGAGCAAGGTGCATCGGGGAGGCTGGGGCTGTGGAGGCCTGGGTTGCTCAGGAAGGGAAGTATTCTTTTCACCTTTCAGCAGCCCCTCTGGTCTTTTGGTCCCAGGCAGATGTACCATGAAGCTTCAGGGCCCCTCCCCAGCACAGGCTTTCTTTGTAGGGCCTGGAAAGGACTCTAGTAAAGTACAGTTGATCCCTGAACAACATCAGGGTGAGGAGCATTGACCCCTGACTTGAGTCTAGGAATTCAAGACCAGCCTGGGCAACATAGCCAGACATCATCTCTGCAGAATTTTTTAAAGAAAAATGAGCTGAGCATGGTGGCACACACCTGTAGTCCCAGCTAGGATTGCTGGGGCCCAGGAGTTTGAAACTATGGTGAGGGGTGATCACACTACTGTATTCCAATGTGGGTGACAGAGAGAGACCCTGTCTCAGAAAGGAGGGAAGGAAGAAGAAAGAGAGGATAGGAAAAAAAAAAGGTAAGGAAGGCCATGTATAACCTTTGTCTCCACTGAAACTTGACTACGTAAAGCCCACTGTTGACCAGAAGTCTTACCAATAACACACTTGATTAATACATATTTGCATATTATATGCACCACATACTGCGTTCTTACAATAAAGTAAGCTAGAGAAAAGAAAACGGTATTAAGAAAATCCTAAGGAAGGACAATATATTTGCTGCTTATGGATGCGGACCATCATAAAGGTCTCTCATCCTCATCGTCTCCATGTTGAGTAGGCTGAGGGGGAGGCCTCGGTCTTGCTGTCTCAGAGGTGGCAGAGGCCAAGGAAAATTCCAGCATAAATGACCTTGTGCAGTTTAAACCCATGTTGTTTAAGAATCAATGAGGTTCACATGGTCAGATTTTTTTGTGCAGGTACATTCTCAGAGTAACTTTCAAACCACTCTAATATGTCTTAATATATAGTAAGCAAAAGTTTTAAGGTTAATAATGATTAAAAATGAAAAGGGACAAGGATAGTCACTTTAAGAGAAAAAGGGGCGGAGAACACAGACTGAGACAAGTGTTATGGTGACACGTGTTATGGTGACACGTTTTATGGTGACAAGGAAGAGCGCTGTCCCTCTCCACCCGGCCTTTCTTCCTGTCACCCCTCCTGCAGTAGGAAGGTGTTGGAGGGGCTGTGGGCATACTGGGGTACAGATAAGGGAGCGTTTAGTTGGGGGTACACTTGGATTGGGTTCGTTGGGATACAGCATTCACAATCACCTCCGAGCACAGCCACATAAGCACCAGCTCGCTGGAGTCATGATGGCTTAAGGATTTCTCCGGCTGCCCACAGCACCAGCTCCCCTCATGTCGTGACACACAGTCACAGGGCTGGTGGACTTATCCCTACAGAGACTCCAGAATACAGTGATGCCAGAGAGAATTTAACTTCTTTCCTTTGCAGCAGAGTCCAGAGGAAGGTGGACCACCCATTTCTGCCTCACAGCAGCATTCAGAAACCCAGGCTCCCTTCACCAGCTTCTCTGATATTCCTTAGAGGACTGTCCTCGTGTGCATGATTGAAGCCGAGTCACTTCCACGCCCACATCCCAGCTTATGGGAACCAGGAAGACAGAATGAAGAACTACAAGCCCCATATACTAAAGCCAAGTCTAGCAGATTGTGTAAGTTCCCTTTTCTCACACCCACTGACTGGAACCCGGCCAGGTCCATGGCTACACCTAGCTGCAAAGGAGAGAGGGTGACGCGGTTTCTACATCGGGGTGGGGTGGTCTGTACCCAGCTATAACTCAGTGGTTTCTATTGCTAAACGGAAAATGGGGGAAATGGGCACAGGGGACACTCAGCAGTTTCTGCCACAGTATCTTAGGAGCATTTGCCACTGGTGATCAGTGGCTCCACCTTGAAATGTTTGCTCCTCTGGCTTCCATGGCAGTGCCCTCCGAGTTTGCCTCCCACCTCTCGGCCTGCACTCTCGGCCTCTTTTGCTGGCGGTAGCTCTTCTGCTTGGCCTCTGCTCTGGCCTTCTCCGGGGCTTGGTCCTGTGCCATCTCCTGTTCTTCCTCTCTCCATGCTTCTCTAGTTAATTTTATCCAGGCATATGATTTTATATACCATGTCATAGAAATAACTTCTGAATTCACGTCCTTAGCCATGACCTTTCCCCAGAGCGCCAGACTCACCTGTCTGGCTGCCTGCTTACCACATCTGATCCCAACTCCCGCCCCTCACCCACACCTGCTCCGCTCCAGGTTTCCGCACCGTAGAGAACAGCTTCAGCGCGATTCCAGTTGCTCTGGCAGAAACGTATCATTCTTAGCTTAACTCTTCTCTTCACTTGCCCTCCAGTTTATGCTCTCAACCCCTGAAACACATCCCTTGGGTTTGTTGATTCTTCCTCCATCTCTATCATCATCGCCCTGACCCAGCCAGCATCACCCCTTTTCTAGACTATTCATCGTCCTGCTGCCACTTTTGCCACCAACACGCCAATCCCACATGTCACCCTAAGTGATATATTAAAAATATGAATCAGATCATGTTGATTGCCAAGCCCCTGAATGTTTCCCATTTCTCATAGAATAAAACCCAAAGTCTCTACCAGGCCGGGTGCCACCCACCTCTCCAGCCACACTTGGGCCACCTGCCTTCCTGGGGACCCACTACCACCATGGTAACATATGCCAAGTCCATTTCCATTTCGGGGTCAGTACAAGCTGTTTTCTCTGCATGGAACACTTGTGCCCCAGAACTTTCCCCGGCAGCTCCTTCTTATCCATCATGTCACGTCTCAAATGTCCACTCCTCAGAGGAGCCTTGAGGAGTCCATGCAGCATGCAGTGGACTCTTCCTTTCAACCCAACACTCTCGGTCGCACCATCTTAGTGGCGCCCCACACTAGCCAGCACGGTGTATTTGTTTGTTTGTTGTTCCCCTTCCTTCGTGCTGAACATAATTTCACAAGAGCAGGGCTTGTCTTGGGCCCCACTGTGCATCCAGAGCCGGGCACGCATGAGGCCCTTGGTAAGGATCTGATGAATGGACATCTGAGTATGGCTCTGATTTGGGGACATCTTCAGCATCTCTGGAGTATTTTAAAGACCACGACAGTGTGAAGGAAGACTTATATTTCCAATGTCACTTAAAAGGCTTTTTCCAAACCACTGTAGTGCCATAAAATCCATCTTTCTCTTCTGATATAAGGAAGAAAAATTATATTCTCACTTGACAAGTGCACTCAGACGTATTCAAGAGAGACCACAGTCTGTAGCACAGGGGTTCTTAATGTGAGTCCATGAACCCCTAGGAGATCCATGGATTGCTGAAATTATATGTAAAAATTATGTACACTTTTTTGGGAGACCTATCAGATTCTCGGAGGGTCAGTGGCCCAGATAAAATTCACTTTATTGTAGAAAAAAGTATTAGAGATGGATTGGCAAGATCTGTATTTGAGTTCTGGTATCACTCACAAATAATACAAATTTATTCAGATGACATAATTGATTTGGATGCTAGTTTCCTTAGCTCTAAAAACAATCTTTTGTATTCTGGGTTATGTGTACCCACACTTAAAATGCTATGTACTTTATTGTGTGTTATAGACAATGACAATGAGGCTCTGAGTACCTGAGACTACATGCCCGAGATCACATTTGTCCCCAGGCAAGTTCTGGATCATGACCCATGCTTTTCCCACCCTCCAAATTGCCTGCTCTCTAAAGAGTTCACTCTACTGTCATTCTGCAGTTAAATTTCCTTGGGTAGGATAATTTCTTGGATCACGTCACTATAAGAAACATGGAAAAAAACAGCTAGCTGATTCTGTAATTCCCCAGACAGGTAAGTCTCCTCCTGAATCAAACAAGAGCCTTGTGAACGCAGGAGTGTGGGTTCACACTCTGCAAGTGCAAAGAGCTTGAGTAAATGACTTGAGGGCCGAGGGTTAGTAATTTTCAGAGTTGAAAGATCATGCTTCGAACTCTAATATTTTCTTACATTTTTCATTAAGATGACCTTGGGAATCCTCACTAAGATTTTTGACTAGAGAGCTGACTCTTATCTTCACAGTCTAGTATTTGGCCGTTCTTCAAAAAAATTATTTTAAAGTACTTTGCAAAGCTTCAGCAATCTTTTTTGGTAAGAAGACAGGAAGATATGTGACATGCTCATTGAACAAGGACTAATGACATTGTTAGGAAGGAGGAAAAAAGGATATCACTTCTCCATCGATTTCAGCTCTTATGCATTAACACCAGACAATGACCTCTAAAATGAGAAGAGCACTAGCTTAACATCGTAAATTGACAAGGATCTTGGAAACGAGGAATTAAGCTTGGTCAGGGATTTTACTCTATAGATGCATGGCTGAGTAAGAAGCAACTAAAAATAGCTTGAAAGCAATCAGTGGGTCTTTGACTTTCAATTTTTTTCCTTTCACTCTGCTTATTCTAATCATCTATTATATTTCATAAAAAATAAAGACAATACCAAGACCATTTCCAACAGAGCATTTAGATGGCCAAGATTATCACAGTGGCCAGTCTTAGGAACTAGCTATGTGGTGAAACTTGATTTAAAATATTTGTTGTTAAGTCTAAGTCAAAAGCTAAGTTTTTTTTTTTTTTTTTGAAGACAGTCTCACTCAGTCACCCTGGGGTTGATACCCTGGCATCATAGCTCACGGAAACCTCAAACTCTTGGGCTCAAGTGATTCTCTTGCCTCAGCCTCCTGAGTAGCTGGGGACTACAGGTGTCCACCACAACACCCTGCTATTTTTTTGTTGCAGTTGTCATTGTTGTTTGGCAGGCCTGGACTGCGCTTGAACCTGCCAGCCTCAGTGTATGTGGCCAGTGCCCTACTCACGGAGAGACAGGCACTGAGCCTCTTCAAACACATTCTTAACCTCAAACAATTCTTTTGATGACTATCCAAATGTTCTGCAGCATCCAGACCTATTCCCTAAGACCCCTACTCTCATCCCCTTGGCCAGCCATAGAGTATGAGATTTGACCCACTGAATTTCACATCCTTCAGTATGAAAAATTAAACCTCCTCATTTGACAAACATTTACTGAGTGGTCACTGCTTGCCAGCACTATGCTGGGTGTTGGGGAATACAGCAGTAAGGCAACGAGATAAAATCAGGGCCTTCATGTTCCTTGTTTTCTAACAAGAGACACAGAACAAATACTAAATATTAACATTTCCGGCTATGGTAACTTATATGCAGGAAATTAAAGAATAAAGAAGGTAGAAGCATAAGTGTGTGGAAGGGTGTCCAGTCTTTTTTCTTTTCTGCAGCACATTGGAAGAATAAGGGTTGGCTCGGACCACACAGTAAATAAGCAAACACTAATGAAAGCTGATTAGCAAAAAAAAAAAACAAGTCCATGCATAGTTTTTATGATATCCAACACCACAGCAAAAAAAGTCCTCGCAAAATCAGCACGTGGCCTGCAGGCTGCAGGTTGGACACCGCTGGTCCCTGAAGACTCCTTTGAGAAGGAATAACTGAGCAGGATTGGAAAGAAGTCAAAGGATAACCCACTGCAGGTCTGGGGAAGCCCCCTCTAGACAGAGGGGACCACCGATGCAAAGGGCCTGACGGACGAGCAAGTCGGTTTTGTCTGCAGGCCACTGAAGGACCCCGGCTTTTACCCTGAGTGTGCTGAAAGCCATTGGCAAGTTTTGAGCAGTGACACTGCATTTTGGATGTTCTAAGGAGAATGAAAGATGGCCTGAAAGGCTGGGCGGCGCAGACCAGTGAGGAGGAGCAGAGATTGCGGGTTGCCGTGGGCGGCCATCTGCCCTTTCTTCTTCTAGGCATGGAATGCTGATTTCTTTTTTGTAGCAATGAGGGTCCCAGCTGAAGTCTAGACTTCATAGGCACCCCCTTACAACTAGTCCTTTGACTAAGTTCTGGCCAATAAGCTATAAGGAGATAGATTTGTAACAGTCTTTGGAGCATTGAAAAGAACCTGCTCTGTTGGGAGGAATTCTTTCCTCTTCTTGGGCTTCCTTCTGCTGTCAGTCCAGAACATAAACATGTGTCTGGAGCTCCAAAGGCCGTCTGGAATCATAAGGTGACCTCTGTCCTTCTCTATATTCTTATCATTTATTTGTGGCTACAAGACTTAAAAGCATTCTTTCAGCCCTACATTGTTATTAACTGTCGTCTCCTCATTGTACAGTAGATCTTTTGAATTTATTCCTACTGTCTAGCTCAGTTTTTGTATCCTTTGGCCAACATGTCTCCAATCCCTACCCCTCCCTCAGCCCCTGGTTACTATCGGTCTGCTCTCTCCTGCAAGGAGTTAGGCACCTTTGGATTTCACACATAAGTGAGGCCATGAGGCGTTTGTCTTTCTGTGTCGGCTGATTTCCCTTCACATCAAGCCCTCCAGGTTCATCCCTGTTATAGCCAATGACAGGATTTCCTTCTTGAGGCTGAATAGTACGATCTATTCATCTGCTGAATGGATGAATGGGTACTTAGGTTGATTCTGTATCTTGGCTATTGGGAATAATGGCATAATGAACACATCAAAGACATCAAAGATATCTCTTTGACACACTGATTTCGTTTTGTAAGGTGACCTTTACCATAGAAGCCCCATGCTGAGGACAGTGAGACAGAAAGCTCAGGTACCGCACCAACTTTGGACCGCCCCTTTGTGGACTCCCTTCATATGAGAGATAAAGACCCTTCTGTTTTGTTTAAATCACTTAGTTTTTTTAAAAATGGTTAAATAAAAATATGCAGCTAAACCAAAACATAATCAATATAGGAAGCCATTGTGGCGATGCAGGTGAGGGAAGGTGGTGGTTTGGCCGAGAGTGGTGGCGAAGGAGGTCAGAATCTGTAAACTTTTTCTGAAGGTGGTGCCTATCGGATTTGCAGGTGTTTTAGTATCGTACCAAAGGAAGGAGAAAAACTAAGACGACTTCTGGGTTTGGGGCTCGGGTGACAGGAGAGGCCATGGTTTACAGCGATACAGAAGCTGGGGGAGAGCAGGCATGGGTGTGAGGCTGGTGGTGGGTGGGAACAAGAGTCTAGGGTGTAAGTGGCAGGTACAGGACAGAAACAAGAGGGATGGCCAAGGATGTGGGGCACACACTGGTGGGAAAGGAGCAAGATCCCACCTGCTGCTTCTATTTCTCAACAAAGTTGGGGGCCAGGCCATCAGCTGAGCCTGAAGGGAGAAAAGCAAAGGGTGGAGACAGGAGATTTGAAGAGAGGCACGCTGGGAAACAGTCCTTTCAGAATGAGTGTGTGTTGGGTTGAAATCCGTGCTCTGTCATTTCAAGAGAAGGCAGTGAGCACGGTTGTGTGTTTCTCTGCCATCCAGTCCAGTTGCACAGATGGGTTTGACTGAGGGTAGGTTTTGACCGACAAGTAAAGAAAGAAGTATGCACATGAGGTGGATGAAAGGTGGAGTTTAGTTTTCTTGAAAAGACTAAAAAATCACTAAAGTGTGGGCTCTGGAGAAGCTAAGCAGAGGATAGAAGGTGGTGAGGGTTAGAGGGCTGGATGACTGCACAGGAGACTTGGGAGGGGATGCAGGTAGTCATCAGGGAGGACAAGGTGATATGAGTCGAGCAGGACAGAGTGAGCAGATCAGGTGACAGAGATGAAAAGTCACTAGGGAGAGGAGGAATCCAGAAGCCTAAGATATCAGATGGAGGTCAAATAAAGGCTACTAAATTGTAAATATTATTAAATAAAAGTTGTTCACAATTTCTGATAATTTGATTTATTATCTGCCTCAGATAAAGATACCATTCATTAGTATAAGTTCTTAATGTTAAAAAAACAATTCTTTTAAGCGACATCTATGGGACATCACAATACAAAGATTTACCCAAACATCTAAGTTTTTGTTGGGTGAAAATATAAAGCATTTTTTTTTCTATGTGTAACTTCTTTGTATCTTGATGTCTTTCCTTTTCCTTCTGGGCTTTGTTTGAAGCAGGTGGTGTATTAACACAACCTTTGAAAAACTGGCCTGACGATTCTCTCTAAAATTCCTCACATCACAGCTTGTTCCTTCTAAGCTAGGTTTTGCCCGTTGTACTTTTCTCATCACTTTTTTAAAAAACTCTTATTCCCATATTTATTATGCTTATATTCTCAGATGTTTGTTCCGTGTTTCTCAGATTCCTTTGCTTAGGAGAAAAAATAGGGAGGATTCCTGCAGCATACTGTGAGAACAGTCTCAGGATTTCCCTGCGGACGGGACTTGTGCAAACAGGGTCTTACGCACTGTTTTAAGTCCAGCCGCGCATTCAGATCACAGGTCCGAGGTGTCAAGCGGTCTCTGAAACATTAGGAAAGTTGCATCCTCCCATCCTCTTGTTCCCCTTTATAAAGTCAAACATTATGAATGGGGAGTTTATTCTGGGCTACTCGTCGTGTCAATTGCAGTCATTCACTTCCATGGGCGAAACTGACCTGCTTCGTTCTCTCAGGGGTATTCACATTTCTAAAATGTGCATGTGAATCCAAGTAAATTCTTTGATTCATGAGGTAAATGTAAAACAAACCGTTAATACTCTATGCAGGATTTTTTGTGTGTGACAGAACAAAAGGGCTTCCTTTCTCTTGGGGCCCCAAAGCAGCCTCTCTCTTAGAAAGTGGGCTAGGACACGTCAAATCCGGGAGTGGTATTTGTGTGCGTGGGTGTGTGGGTCTGTGCGTGTCTCTCTCACTCAAGGTGTGGGTGTCTCCTTTCCCGTGTTTCACGTCATGAGCCGGAGATACTCATATGTGGCTATTGTTAAGCCACACTCCTCTCAGAGAGTAAGTTCTTTATCTCAAGGCCCCGTTTCCCAGTTTTGGGAAAATTCTTCAGTTACCCAACTATATTAAGGTTTTCAGTCTTAAAATCATAGAGGTTCGTGGCTTCTGCTTCCTCCTTTAATCCAGTTGTGTTGTTGGTTACTGGAATATGTAGAATGAGTAGGGAGCTGGAGAGGAGATGCACCTGAAATTGAGGTTGCCGCCTCTCCACGTGGCCTGGTAAATGGGTTCATCCTCCAAAGCCACACTGAGGGAAAGGACCCTGCCTGAGAGAGAGGGCGCGGTGCAGCGGTTAGTGCAGTGAGTTGGAGAGTCAGGTTTGAGTGCAACTCCCAACCTGAGTAGGAGCCAGCTCTGTGACCTTGGACAAGCCCTGCGAGCCGCAGGTGCTACAGCTTTTATGCGCAGGATACGGTGATAAATTATTCCGACTACACTGGGGCTGATGTGAGCAGCCCTTTCGTGAATCAACGCATCCCGTAAGAGGATCTGTGTCTGCGATGGACACTTTCTGGTTCTCTTCCAGATCCAGAAGCTTCTCGCTGTAAGGAAGAGGCAGCAAGGAAACAGAGACGTAAGGGAACCGAGCTCTTTCCCCTTCGCGTCCGCTATGCACCTCCTACTCGCGTCTCCGGTTGCTCCGTGAAGGAGTCGTAGGACTAAGAAAAGCAAGATGACAGTGCTCGTCTGCTTCTCTTGCTGGGAGCTGGGCGAGGAGTCTGGCCCTCTGGGACATGTTTCCTTGCGACTCATGCCGCTGGCTTTTTTGCCACTTCAGCAAAGTCATGAACCTACGCCTGACTCCTTTCACCGGCCTTTTGTAAACAGCTCGAATGGGACACAGAAGGAGAATCAAGTTTCTGAACTGAAAAAAAAAATACATATATAGCGAGATCAGTCGTGCTTCTTCCTGCCGGTGACTGTTTACGAGAGGGAAGTCAGCAGGCCCCCAAGAGGTCGCTGGTGGCGCAGGAACCAGGGCCAGATTGTAGAGAAAAAGAGAAGGAACACCACACACACACACACACACACACACACACACACGCACTCACACACACGCACACGCAGAAACTTTCTTCCTTGTTGCGAGTAATCACCGCCCCCGCTCCCCCCAGCTGAAACAGTAACGTGACACCCGAGCGAAACTCGGAGACCGGAGCGGAGAGAGGGAGGGGACAGGGAGGAGAGAGGGCTGCGGAGCGCCAGAGGGAGAAAGGGGAGGAGAAGGAGGAAAGCCCCTGCCGAGGAGGTGGAGCGAGGGGATGGTGTCCGCCTCCTGTTCCTCCCTGCCGTTTTTTAGAGGAGCCTGAACTGGGACAAAACACGCCGAGACCGACAGACACAAAGCCAGGGGGTCCACGCTGGCGCTGGAGGCGAGCCTGGTCAGCCGCGAGCGAGCCCGGGGCACTGCGGGGCGCGGGGCGTGGGGCCGCTAGCGGACGCCGGACGGGCGCGGAGCCCCAGCGCAGGCAGCGCCCTCGAACCGGGGCCGGGCATCTCGGCCGCTCGGGCCGCGGCGGCAGGGACCATGCCGAGGAAAGTCTCCTGAGCCCCGCGACTTCGGCCCCTCCCCACTGCCCTCCGCGCGGCCCTCCCCATGTGCAGCCGGCCGGCCGGGCTCTCCTCCTCGCGGCGGATGGGTGACCTTTTCCTGGCACGGGCAGGCTGTGCGAGGCGGCGGAGCCGGCGATGAAGAAGAAGCAGCAGCATCCCGGCGGCGGCGCGGATCCCTGGCCCCATGGGGCCCCTCTGGGGGGCGCGCCTCCGGGCCCGGGCAGCTGGAAGCGCCGGGTCCCCCTGCTGCCTTTCCTGCGCTTCTCCCTCCGGGACTACGGTTTCTGCATGGCCACCCTGCTGGTCTTCTGCCTGGGCTCCCTCTTCTACCAGCTCAGCGGGGGACCCCCTCGCTTCCTGCTAGACCTGCGGCAGTATTTGGGTAAGGAAGGGAGGCAGGCGCGAGGGCAGCGCCGCCTGGGCAAAGTTGTGCCGGGTGGGGTGGGGTTGGAGAGGGGGCGCGTCCGTGACTTCTGGTGTCCGCACCGCACACCGCTGTCCCGCGGTGCTCCAGGTGTGACGCCGGCGAGCTTCGATCGCTGTGGCGGCCGGGAGCGCCTATTTCCTCCCATGCGCCCGGCTGTCTACACGGAGGCGGAGGCGCCCCTGGGTGACATGCGGTGCAGGTACTTAGAGCTGGGACACCGCGAGCCTTCCGCCCGCGACCGCCTCCGCCACCCCTACTGGGGAGGAGTAAACGTGTGTTTTGAGGGTGTGCATGAAGGGCGAGAAGTTATAGTTTTCTTCGTGGCAGTTTTAATGATCACAGCCCACAGTCCGGTCTTGCGCCCAGGATGTGAGAGTGGGTTTAGCTCCTCTCCGCATTCAGTTCTGAGAATTCTGTCCCGCTGAACCCCCTTCTCCCTGCTGAGCCGGCTTGGTTCTGTCCTTTGGCTTGTCTCTGGCAGCCCCTGCCCATGCTGCAAGAGTGACCACGTGGGGAGCAGGCTGCACCCATGGGTCTGGGGCTGCCCGACGGCACTGGTCAGGCCGGCCAGCAGCGTCGCCTCCTGTGTGCTGACTGTCGTCTGCGCTATGTGCCTCTTAAGTCGGAACTTTTGTTTTCTGGTTTTGGTGGTTGGTTTGGTACCAGTGAGGCTGCCTGTCTCTAGCAGAAGGAAGGAGAGGCTGTAATGCCTTAGAAAGAGCCTCTCCAGCGAAAGGGCGTGACCCCACTGCACCCTCGCTCCAGCTCTGGGAGCCGGGGGTGCCAGAGCCTGGCGAGGGCATGCCCAGGTCCTGGGGACTACGCGGGTCCGGGCTAGTGAGGATGCGAATATCTGGCAAGTCTGTGGTCAGAAGAGGTTGTGCGGGGGTGGACGAGAGGCTGGGAGAGGGCCAGCTTCCTGCAAACGTCCGAGGTGATGAACCTGAGCGAACCGGCAAACATCTGGCTCTGCTTGGCTAGGACCACGGAGCCGGTGCGGGGACGCCGAGTCACTGAGGTGCTGGCGATAAAATGGGCGAGTAACTTGGGCTGACTGGCAGCTGCCTCATTTACTCCAAATGTCCCTTCATGGCAGAAGCCACAGGTGGGGGAGGGAGGGAGGGAGGGAGAGGGAGAGAGAGAGAGAGAGAGAACATCAGTAGATCCACTAGTATCTCAGGGCATTTGGAAACGTAAACACTGATAAAATAATGTTCTTTCCATGCAGAGGAGCTCAGATTTTAAAAGTTCACTTTTATTTCAGTAAAAACTTCGGGAACCATGCTTTTGCAAGATGCTTTAGGTAAAATTAAAGGAAAAGATTACCTAAGTAGATTTCCAAAGTACAATCGATGGCATCTGGTTTCATGGAGGATTTGGGGGCACTATACACTTTTATTAGGGAGTCAGACCTCTTTCTCCAAGTTCAGTGTTTTTGGTGTCTCATAGCTTCCTCAGCCCTCAGACACCTGCTAGTGCCACAAAGGTTTTTTCCACCACAAAAATCACCCTTAACTAGCATGGGAGTTAAATGTTCAGGCTCAGGGCTCTGTCTCCTTTAAGTCTGGTAAGGAATCATTGCAAAATATGTGACTTCTGGTAATAAGTCCTTACATGAAATATGGATGCCAGTGGTGTAGGGGGAAAAATAGTGAACTAGGATCAAAGCCAGCTGTGCTCACTGTCCTCAGGACCACTTGGCCTTGGATAGGGTACTCAGAATTTGTGGGCCTTGTTTTTCGTGGTAGAATTAGGGGCTGGATGAGATGGACTCTGAAATTTTCACCCAGATCCTAAAATTTTGTGGATCTGATACCATTCTTGAGAAAGGGAGAACCTGGGAGAAGGGTGGGGCAAAGGTACTACTAAGGACAAAACCAAGAAACTTCAATATATCTCACATTAACCTTTTCACTATATATTGCAAAAAAAAATAATAAATAACATCTAGGCCTGATAGATTTGGGTAGTTAATTGGTAAGGGAGTGAATTCTTAGTGTTTACTCAGGGAACTAGGAAGAACTGAAAGATTGAACATCGCTGCTATTACTACCTGATCATTAAGTTTCTGACCGATGTGATGGGCCCTAAATGACATCATTGTGAACTGAAAATAGGCTACCCTTGGCCAAATTTATTCTCTGTTGTTCTGTTACATAAATATAATGATTTTTGTGGTCTTTAGGATGGTCTAAAATACACCCTTAATATAAGGCCAAACTATCTGCACAATTACTTTCCCTCATTTTTTCTCCATCTGATAGTATTTGAATGTCTGTCAAAACAAAATTTGTGGTTCGTAAGCACATCCTCCCCATTTCCTTAGTGAGCTAATTTCAAAAGCAAGTAGTTTTCTTAAGTGTCAAATTCATTTAAAGTTGAAATTTTCCAAATAAAATAATATTTATATCATACATTTTTCTTTATGGAGTATTATATACCGACATACTACTCGATAAAGTGAATAGTAAATAGTAGTTACTGACATTGAGTATTAGGATTAATCGATACAATATAATTAATACAAATACCTGTATCAAGTAGTTCCTCAGTAGCTATTGGTTGAATTGATGACCAACCTATTGTATCAGACAGGTAGGGTGGTCCTTAATATATTGACTATTCTCACAGTAAGGCCAAGAGAGATGGGCATTCGTGATCACAGCTAACATTTATTGAGCATATGCCAGTCATTGCATATCCAGAATGAAATTGAATCATTAATCTAGGAAGTGACACTGTTGGTAGGTTCTGTTGTTATTTCCACTTTCAATATGGGAAAAAACAAGGACACAGAGTGTGAAGGGCAGGTTGAGGCAGGACTTTAACCTGCATCTCTCTGATTCTAGTGTGTGTTGCTTAGCACAAAGGGCAGCTTAAGAGAGAAGTGGAAATAGAGCCAAGATGCAAATGGGAATGTGAAGAGCTGACTGGCTAAAAGTGATCATATTTATTTCCATAATTTCACTTTCCATTTTATGATACTTTTACTTTGAGTACCTTGCAGGGCCAGCAGAGAAGGGAAATAATTCTAGCAGCTGGTCTGCCCAGACTCTCCCTTCTTATATGAATCTGTACCACGCTGCCTCCATTTGTTGGAGGACCAGACGACCCTCCCTAAGCTGCACGACTTGGCTTTCTGTCCTTTCTTAGCAATTGTGCTATGTCTAGGCTGGGAGTTCTCAGTGTGGCTCCCTGGATCCGCAGTGTCAGCATCACCTGGGAATCTGTTACAAATGCACATTCTAAGGTCTTATCCGGGACCTACTGGGTGAGCCTGGGCACGGGGCCCAACAGTCTGTGCTTCAGCAAGTCCTCCGGGAGATTCCCAGGCACAGATTTGAGACATAGCGCTGGAGGAAAGCATTGCTTTCCAGAGGCTTCCCATGTATTTGTGAGAGAGGGGAAGAGGGTGGGGGAGAGACAGAGAGAGAAATTTCTAATGTACCTGAAGGTAATATTCATGGTTTTGTTTTTTAATTTCTGTTTTAAAAATGCATCTAGTTTCTCCTTAAGCCCCACAGCTGCAGCCCCAGCTGGCCTTAGGCTTTCCAAGGTGAGGAGGGGCATGGAGATGGGGTGAAGTGGGGCAGCTGGAAAGTGTAGTATGGGGCAGGGAGAGGGAGGAGCCCACAGTGATGCTTTCTCTTCCCCACAGGGTCACACAGTTCCTTTTTTCTAGTCAGTTTGGGGAAGAGCAGAATATATACTCCTTAAAGCATTTTCGGCTGAAACAAATTGGACAAGAGGAAAGGAGGTTGGAGGGGGGTGGAAATTTATGTTGACTTGATTTCCCACACTCATTGGGTGGAGGGAGAGCACAGACATACCCTGGGGTAAATAGAAAAATAAAGCAGTTCCTATATGTAAACTTGGAGATCGTGGTCTTTCCAATTCAGTGAAATTATTATTTTTCTAAAGTAGCATTCAGAGCTTGATTTGCTATGGAAAACAAACAAAAATCAAATAAAATCTCCCCCAGAAAATTAGGTTATGATGCAGCCTCGTTGCCAGTAGCCTCATCACTTATGAGCAGTGGAAATACCAAAAACTTGGAATAACACTCATTACATTGATATAAACAGAATAAGCCAGATGGCTTACTACTGATCTTGTACAACCGGCAAACTCTAATGATTTATATTCCAGCCTTGGATATGTGCTTTAGACTTTACGGGAGCTAAATTTGTTGGATTGATCTTGAGTTGACATGCTTTCCTTTCTACTTCTCATTTATCCTATTTTAAATAGAAATATAGTGCATTTGTCCTCAGAATTGCCAATTTTTACATACATTATATAAGGGACTGGCAATTTAGAGTCAAAAAACGAAAAAGATGCCTTTTCATTGAATTTGAAAGAATGTAAAGGAAAATGTGAACACGGAGGCCTAGATCTATTACAAAATAGTTTGTCTCTGAACCTTAAAAGCTGAATTTGATTTTTCTTATACATATCACATGCAGTTGAAATATATTATAGTATCTCAGGCTCTAAAAAGAAATCTAGGGAATGAATGCATAAAATATGATGTTACCAATAGAAATTGTTGACATAGAAAAAACATGATATCCTTGTACATAGCTGCAATTTTATGTTGTAGGGTTGGTTGGGGACACAGTGGCACTGTCTTAAAGGAAGGATAGAAAGTAGAATTCAACTATGGCAGTCTTTGTTCTGTGGACACATGGCATGAATGGTGAAAAGCACTCTGCCTTGTAAATTATTTTTAATGTAGACTAGTCTCAGTATGAATTGTTTAAAAACACATTATAAATATGGATTATCTAGAGACTGTCCTTTTTCACATTCTCTGTCATCAGTCCAGGTTTAAGACACTAGTTGGTTTTGTTTTGGAGAAACTAGAAAGAAAGTTGTCAAGCTTTTTGGGTCCCAAAAGAAATAGTATCTCTTGCTTCTCCAGAGGGAAGCTGAAGGAACAAAAATAGTAGTTCGCCCTGCAGCTGTGCTGATGGAGGTCAGTGATGGACAATGAAAAGGGATCTTTTTTTGGTCTTGAGACAGAATCTTACTGTCACCCTGGGTAGAGTGCAGTGGCATCATCCTAGCTCACAGCAATTTCCATCTCTTGGGGTCAGGCTGTCCTCTTGCCTCACAGCCTGCCGAGTAGCTGGGCCTATAGGTGCCTGTCATGACACTCAGCTGGTTTTTATACTCTCAGTCTTGCTCACGCTGCTGAGCTCAAAGTGATCCACCTGCCTCAGCCTCCCAGAGTCCTAGGATTCCGGGCATGAGCCACAGCGCCTGGCCTGAAAAGGCATCTTATTTGATAGATTGTAGCCACTAGAATTATTAGAAGTTGCTGTTGGCTTTTTTGGAGGGGAAGGGGGGAAAGAAGTGAGACTTGACCACAAACACATTTTGTCTTACCTTATTGTTCATAAGCAAGCAGTGATGCACATAGACCATTTTGTTTATCAGAAATGGAGACAGAAACACTGACTTTTCACCAAAAATTCTTATTTGCCAAAGTTAAAAGAATGTAGCAACTATTCTGCAAGACAGTTCCAAGCGAAGTACATTGCAGTCTTTGCTATTTAATTTTTAAAACAACTTTCTGAGATATAATTCCTGTACCATACAAATCACCCATTTAAAGTTCTTAATAGTTTAATAGTTTTCAGTATATTCATAGATTACCACAGTCAGTTTGAGAACATTGTCTTCCCCACAAGCAACCAGTAATCTACTTCCTCCCTCTATGGAGTTGCCTATTCTGACATTTAATGGAAATGGAATTATATAATATGCTGTCTTTTGTGATTGGTTCCTTTCACTTGGCGTAATGGTTTTAAGGCTCATCCAGGTTACAGTGTGTATCTTACTTCATTCCTTTTTATGAATAAATTATATTATATTTTTGTTGTTTTGAGACAAAGTCTCACTCTGTCATCCTGGATACAGTGTTGGGGCATCATGGCTCACAGCAACCTCAAACTCCTGGGCTTGAGAATCTTCTCTTGCTTCCGCCTCCCCAGTAGCTGGGACTATAGATGTGTGCCACTACGCCCAGCTAGTTTTTTTGTTTTTAGTAGAGATGGTGTCTCGCTCTTGCTCAGGCTGGTCTTGAAATCCTGAGATTATACAATCTACCCGCTTCAGCCTCCCAGAGTGCTAGGATTACAGGCATGAGCCACCATGCCTTATGAATTATTTTTGTTATGGAATAAGATATTCCTCCTTTTACATCCCCACCAACAATGTATGAGAATTCCAATCTCTCCACATCCTCGCCAACATTTCTTCTTTCCCATTGTTTTGATTATAGGCACCCTAATGGGTATGATATTGATTTAAACACAATCCTATGGTATATTGGTCTCTATGTCATAGATGTGCACCTTTTCAAGGAGGAGGGAATTAGCTTCATACTTTATTCATTCTTAAAGGGCCATGTACAGTGTCTAGGTAGGTAGTAAAACGGAAATAAACTCTTAATTGACTGAAAACAAGGACTTCTTCAAAAGAATCTTTTGGGGTCTTGCTAAATTTTTGGATTACGTTAAATATTAAACGTTTGAGTTGTTTGCATTTATTTCTGAGATATGGTAATTCATGGAAAGTGAGTGCTTACCTCTTATAGAGATGGCACAACTGTGACTTGTACATGGAATATAAGCATAGCCAATTTTTAATAGCAGATTATAGTATAGTGGACGAATCTTTGTCTTTGTATTTGCTTACTGGAATGGAGCTGGTGAGCTCTCTAGGGGAAAATATTTGGGTACATCATGGTCCTTCTATGCTCCACCATGAAGCAACCAAGGGAATCTTCAGCATTCTCCCCAAATTGGAATTAATGTGGAATTGCTTTTGTATTCACATTGTGGTATAATATGCTGGGCAAATATATAGGACTAATATTTCCTATAGATGTTTCTCTTTAGTAAAATAACATGAGATTTAAGAAGACATATTGTCTTTCTAAAAGTGTTAGAAATTTTTAGTAGGTTTTAAAAGTACATATTATCAAAATAAGAAGTTTTAAAATAGGTACAGTCAATTAGATGCTACCCAGGAGAAGCTCAATTTGAGTAATTTGTGAGAGTCTCATATGCAGAATCTCTGGGAACAGGACAGATCTGAGTCGTGTTGAAGCTCTGCATACCTCTCCGTCTGACTTAGGTTTTGTGTTAGTTGGTTATAGTTTCCCAAAGATCGCCACCAGCTTCTTTCTGTTGTTTCTGCTGCCTGCCTTGGCTTCTCTGCTGATGCCTCTGAGCTGACTGTTGAGGAAGATAAAACTCCAATTATGATCTCTGAACTCCTGTGGTATTTATTTCAGAATGGCTCCTGCAGTTTTGACATCCAGCCTTGTACTGTGATCATTTGTGAGCCAACTTCTGGGAGAGAAGGAGCTTACTCAGCGCTTCCCATCTCTACTCCGACACCTCCTGGGTGCCCCGCACAGGCCGCAGGAAGTGGCTGATGATTCTATTTGCCAAGCAACTGTTCTTCACTGGGATTCCAAACCCTGCTTTGTTTGGTCTCTATTTTAAGCAGAGAATGTGGGGAGAGAGGCCAGGAAAGACTCCAGCTCAGTCGATATCTTCAGCCTAGTTCTTTCTTTGCTATTTGAAGCAGATGCTCTAAGCAAATGTTTAAATGGTATTTAAACCATTTATAACATATAGTTCTATAAGCATTTCCTTCGGTGCACAGGGAGAATTGTCTACCTCTTAATTTTGGAAATTTGGAATTATATCGTAAGAGATCTCTCTATAGTTAAGAATACCCAAGGTCAATGTAGAGGTTTGCATGCATAGAATTAGAATGTAAATTTCCAGTTTCTTGTCATTTTCCTGAATCCTGGAGACCAGTTGTTTGGGGAACTTGCAGAGGGGTGGTTTCTTTTTCTGTCTAGGTCAGTGTCTTTGTTAGGTAGCGATTTGTGTTAAATTAGTCTGTATATTTTAAGTCTTGAAAAAGATGAGACCTGGGATGATGTGATTATTGAAATAGCACCTGAACAGATTTTAACCTAGAACCACAAAATGATCAGAAAATTAAAATCAGGGCTCAATGCACCAATTCATTTATCCTTGTTTGGCGAAAGATAATGAAGTAACTTACGTTATGGCTTTGGTCAAGTAATTAATTCTTTGTTCATTCATTGACGGATGACTTAAATAACCACTTACACTTAATTGTACTGCATTTCTGGGAACACCATTGTTTTTTTCTAGTTCAGTGAGTACAACTTTCATAATCTTGTTGAAAAGAAAAATGAAAATATTCTGAGACATATAAGTTTCTTCATTCAACCATTCAACAAACATTCTTTGAAGGCCTTCTGTGGGTCAGGCTCATCAGGCATTTAGAAAGAAAATAGGTTTTGGAGCAGACCTCTGGCTGTGAAGCACTCACTGTGTTACTCCTTGTTAGCTGGGACAACTTGAGCAATTTTATTACCTTCTCTGAACCTCAATCGTTTGATCTGTACAATGGGATGAATACTTTCTGTTTTATAGGGTACTTGTTTTTAACCCTGCAGTCCCTAACCCTGCATCATCTGGAGGCCTGTTAGGAACTGGGCCACCACATCATTGTCTGAGCTCTGCCCCCTGTCCCATCCCACCAGCTGTGGAAAAATCATCTCCCATGAAGCTGGTTCCTAGTGCCAAAACGTTTGGGGACCACTGCTCTAACCCAAGGCCTGGCATTTGAATGTAACAAATATCAGTTTTCTCACCTTACTTTTTCGTCTTCATTTTCGGGCATATACAAGTGTACGTGCACACACACACGTACACACACACACATGCACGTGTACACACACAAACACACAGCTGGGGGGAATATTCATATTCACTTCTGACTTGGATTCCTGTTGAGAGAACCACTAACCCAGAAATACAAAATTACTTAACTAGTGCTTTATGGTTTACCTTGCGACTCTCAGATTGGTGAGAGTCACCAGCTGACAAGTTCCGGTCACTTGGCCACCCACCCCATTCATTATATACACATAAACCTCCCGTTTCTTATCTTCTCTGCTGCTTCCTCAGAACAGTCTTTAAGGAACACATTCTTTGCACAGCCTGATTTCCTCTGTTTTGAATTTATCCACACTATCCCCTACCCGCCCCCGCCCTGCATTCACAAAACAAAATAAAAATAGCCGTGCAGAGGGAGAGAGTGTGCTGGAGCCTGCGCTCTGGGATGGCCTCTGATCTAGGATGAGACTAGTGATCTGTAAGTTACACCCTTTGGAAAACAATCATAATCGCAGGCGCATGCTGGGACTGCTACCAGAACTTCTCGCATTTCTGGTGCGGCTACCGCACCAGGAGTACGGCCACTTTGCTTCCTCAGTACCCACGTCCCATGCATTGGAAGTCAGAGCAAGATAGTGAACCACAGAGGCAGATCACGTCTTTACCAGGAGGCCGGGGAACTTGCTTCTGGTTCCCATTCCCAGCTTCTCCGCGTCGCCTTGCTCTGCCCAGTGTCTCCCTGGTGCTGGGGCAAGTGAGAGCCAAGCCATCTGGTATATAGTCACCTAATTCCTTGGGCATTCGAAAGCAAAGGCTGATTTTACATTATTTCATAGGAAGTTGAATTTTGTTTGGGAGCCTTATAAACTGTGATCTTACCATTCCAGCACAGAGCTTCCTGCTTAGTGACACAAAGGTGATTTGCTGTGAGTGGCTTCCCAGCGGATGAGCAGAACCGTCAGGCAAAGCCGTGTAGCTGGAGGGAGGCCCAGCAGTATCTCCGTGGTCAGTGTTGTTAAGTCACTCGGGCCTCCTAGCTTTAGTGTCTTCATCTCTAAATCGAAAGAGTTTTATTAGGTCTGTGATTCTCAGTGGCTTTTCTTCCTGAAGCCCACATCCATAAGCCCTCATCAGTACCAGGGTTTCTGTGTGTCTTCACCCTCAGTGTGGGCACATGTGTTAGTGGCCTGGAGAGGGAGAAAGGGCATGGCTTTAGGAGTCCTTTCAAACAGTCCTCTAGGTGATTGTTACACGTGCTGCTTCTTTTCTCTTAGAATTATCGGAGTAGATAGAACTATTGGAGTAGATTTTTTCTAAGGTCCTTCCATTGCCAAAATCACGTGTTGAAATGGCCAAGCGATCATTTAATTGCAGCACCTGTCAACAATATAAGGCTGTTTCCTTGGGAGCTAAGTGCTTATCTAAAAGGTTGCAGAAGTCAAGTGACTAAGGCAGGTAAAATACATAAAAACCTTTTAGGCTATCATTGCTATCCTCTTCTAAGTCTTAATCATAATTTAAAAAAAAATTGTCTTAATTGAAATTGGCAGCTCCTTTTCCCAACTTCATCAGAACTTGTTCCAGAAATTAGGGGACATGGAGTGTGCCTAGAAAGGCTGAGAGAGAGGACGGAGACAGATGTGGGCTTCCAGAATTCCGAGTCTCACTGTGTGACTGGAGGAAAGAGGGCGACCAGTAGGGATAAGAAAGCGCCTCTGTTCAAGGAGGGTTCTCTGAACCTCCCCAGCCACCTGCTGCGCGCTGTCCCGTCCCACGGTGGACAGCTCCAGTGGCCCAGGGGGCTCTTCACAGTGTTGAGAGTGGCTTCTTCATAGCTTCCACCTAATTCTGCTCCTTCTTCTTCCGGGAACTGTATAGAATAGCCTGTTGGCCATCATAGTCTTTCTGATAATTGAACTATGAAGATGACTGTTATCTACCTCCCCCCAGGCCATATACTTCTTTTCCAGACCAATAGCTCTGTCTTCCGGTAGTTTCTCACTGGGAGTCATTTTCAGACACAGAAAGCAAAAACAATAAAGGAAAAAAACTACGCTGAAGTGAAACCTTCTGAACAACACCACCTTGTAAACAAAGCAGAAAGACCCAGACTTGGGACAGATGTTTCCCTGGATGTGGGATTACTATGCAGATAAGCTTATCAGTGCTTATCTGGCCCATACGCACATGGAGAGATGAAATGGTAATTTTCTCATGCATCTTTGTCACCTTGCCCTGTCTATGTGGCCCTTAAGTGGCCCACAGAAATGAGGAATTTTCTAGTCCCTCGAGTTGTGAGCCTGCTTTGTGGAGTGGTCTATTCCTGTGAGAAGTGGCCCTCTGTTAAGTTGTCACCTCTGAGAGGTGGGTGGTGGAAGTAGGTGTTGGCTTCAGGTCTCAGGTCACCTGTGGTTGGGTTCTCAGAGCTACACTGGGGTTGGATGGTCGTCCCCTGAGTTGCCCTTCTCGACACCCAGCACCCTCCACTCTGCTCTGCCTCCCTCCACCCAGAAACCTTGCTGAGCTCCTACAAAGCCCGGGACGAGGGACTGGGGTGGTGCTTAGAAGGCAACATCTTGCCTGGAAGTGTTTTCTCAATATCCGAGAAAACAGTGGAACTGACTCATCTGGTTGGAGTTCTGCAGAAATGTGATTGCGGATCTCTGCGATTTCATTCTGCTCTTGTGAGAATTCATACAATGACATGCCAAAAAAAGTGTGTAGAATCACTTACAGATTTAGACACTTCCAGAGGAAGTTATTTTAACCGCAGTGGGGAAGAAAGCAGAAAGTGACGATTGGTGGGGAAGCCAGGCAGGGCTGGGAAGCAGGGCAGGTGTCTGAGCAGCCCAGCCTTGGCCACGCCGGCCCCTGCAGCCTGCCAGCCTGGCGGGGACTGTGGTGTGCTCACCTCTTAGCAGATCGAGGGAGGAGTTCCGGTGTGGAAGATCTGCCCGAAGGAGGAGAATGTTGACATAACCTCCCAGTGTGGAGCCAATTTAAGCCATGTGGGGTTAACATTGGTTACTCTGGAGAATGTGCTGTGTGTTCTCCCGGGCGGCCCATAGAAGCGGCTCTCTAACTAACAAGCTGTGCAGGACATGGAGGCAAAGATGGAGAAGGGATACCTGAAAGCCCTGGACACGTAAAAGCCAAATGGCGCAGTGTCTGTATGTTCTTTTAGCAGTTGACGAGATTGACTTGTGCTTTTCCCAGCTCAGAAGTTCTTGTTGGCTTGCTGAGCCGAGATCCGCGGCCTGACGAGTCTGACTTGTTTGTGGTTATGTCCTTCCTGGTGACCTATCAGATGAAGAGGTTCCCAGAAGTTAAAGGGAGGGAGAAGGAAAGGTTTGGTAGCGTCCACAGCCCCTATCTTCTGTTTCCCATGTCACCGGGGGAAAGGATATCTAGAGCTACCATGTGATACTACATCATTGACCACCTCCCTACACTGGCCACCTCCTTAAGTTGACCGACTTTTCACAGATCGGGCCTGCACTGCGTGTACATATCAGTACAGCAGGCTTAGTTCCTCGTGTTGACCTTGGGTGGTCAACTTACAGAGGTTCTACTGGATTTTGAGGTTTCTAAATTTATAGTGCAATGGTGAACTTTTTACATGCATTTGGAAAATACTTTATTATTCAAACATCGGTACATTTACTGTCCTGTTCCTCATGGCTGGGGACAGAGGCGTATTTTCTATGAGACTCTGGAAGGGTGTGCAGTGATGGGGTGGTGCTCTGTTTCTGACCTGAACTCCAGCGTACAGTGTGTTGTCAGGGGTGCTCCCTAGCTTGGTTGGGAGAACCTGCTAGAACCTGTGCTGGTTGCTGGGCAGGCTTCTTTTTTCTTTGTGCTTCGTTTGTTTTATGATATAAGGTATTGTGGTGCCCAAGTACAGTATAACCCATCTTCCCCAGATTTTTTCCTGATCACCTTGTTGGCGTGATAGGTGACTTTTTAAATTTTAGAGTAAGGCTTTTACTTCATTGAAGTCTGACATAAACGAGACTTAAATGACCAGAGACACGTGTTTACCTCTTGCCGTCATCCGCCCATCCTCCTTTACATCTGGCTGGCAGACTTCCTCTTCTTCACCTGTGCAGGTTTGTTCCTTCAACAAGTGCTCATCAAGACCCGGTTGTGTGCTGGGGGCTGGAGAGAGAATGGCCAACATCACTGTTGCTGTGCTTGTGGGGCCATGTTGTACCTGGAGGGATGGGGAAGGACTTAAGGTCCCAGGCAAGGCACAGTGAACAAGGGAAGCTACCGGGGGACAGAGGTAGGGATTGGCCATGCCTGGCTGTGCTTAGACTGATAGTCTCTTTGGTTAAGGTCCTGTTCATGCCAGGAGATCAGGGTTCTCAAGGCTGCATGAGGGAGTAACTGGAAGAGCTTTGGAAAACACTGATGTGTATTCATTTGGTCGGGGCAAGTTGGGCATCTGTACATGTTAAAAACTCCCTGTGTAATTCTAATATGCAACCAAAGCAGGGAACCACTGTAGTAGATGGGGGCGAGGGAGTTTTGTGTGTGCATTCTTTTCTTAAGGTATGAATTAGGGATGCTTGAATTGATAATCTTTTGTCGGTGACTTAAGCCACTTTAGCTTGTAGGTTCTCTACACCAGCATTTCTCCAAGTTTAAGAGCATTCAGATTACCTTGGATGTGCTGCACTGTAGGTTCTGGTGTAGCAGGTCTGAGGTGAAGTCTGAGATTGTGATTTGCAGCACATGGCGTTGGTGTTGCCAGTTGGAGGACCACCTTTTCAGGTGTTTAGGGTCTGGCCTGTACCATTCCTGGGATATGATTGGTGCTTGTAAATAAGTGGATGTGTAAAGACCTGTGTTATTAATGTAAACATTTTATACATTTCTTTTTAATTGAATTTTCACTCACCAATTTGGGTTGTTTGGATATAAGAACATTAGGTTTTTAAGTGAGAATCACACCCTTGTGTGATTCAAGTTTAAAATGCCTGTTTTTATTCATCTCTGCAATCTGCAGTGTTGAAATGCAGGCTGTCTGGAGTTTTATGAACACACAGATTTTGACTTAATGTCAAGGTTATTGATGAGCATAGAAAGTGAACCAACTGGTCTTAGGATGACGTTCTTTCGAAAAGTCAATGCAGATTCTTGTGCTGTTTCAAATTTCTCTTGTGCTGAGAATTCATTACCAAGTGGCCCTGACATCCAGGTACTGTAGGTTTTTTTTTAAAAAAGGCAGAGGAAATAATTGGATGTAAACAGAGCAAATAATTAGAGTGACTCAATGTAATAGCACAATTTAAAAAATTAATGAAAATAGTAAATACATGCTCCTTATAGCACACTGGAGGAAAAAAAGCAAAAGAAGAAAATAAAAAGCATGTTAATTCCTTTGTTCACAATTGCTTTGGTTTGGTTACATGCTTCCTCTGCGCTACAATGTCACAAGCATCATAACACAGCTTTACATATTTTTCTAGAACATTGGTTTTCATGGCAGCAGAGCATCCCGTGAATGTGCTGTACTTCCTTTAACAAGGACTTTTTGATAGCTAGACTGCTTCCGGTTTTTTATGATTTTAGATAAAGCTGTGATAAACAGTATGCAATTTTGCAGACTTCTCTATTTCCCTGGGGGTAAATTCCTGATTGCTGAGTTCAAGTGTATATTCTATTTAAATTGATTTTAGTACAAATTGCCATATTGATACAGATTTGTATATTTCGCTAGGAGTCTATTACCTGTTTTGCCCAGATATATGTGAACATTGGATATAATCTTTTCAAAACCCCTTAACCATTGATTGATGAAAAATGATATTCTCATCTGTGAATTTGCATTTGTTTGAATATTAGTGAAAGCGAACGGTTTATACTTGTGTCTGTTGTCTTCTGGGAATGTCAGCATCAATCCCCTTCCCATTTTTCCCCTACGGGATTCTTTCTCTTTCTCTTGTCAGTTCTGAGAGTTCTTTAGAGGTGACGAGTCTTAGGCCTTTGACATATGTGCAAATAGTAATTTCTTGGCTTTTTATTTGCCCTTTAGTTTTTAAAATCAATTTCTTTTACTTTTCCTGTGCATTAATTACTTTTTTCCCATTTATTATTTTTTCTTTGCTTTTATGTCTAGAAAATTCTTATGTTCCAACATCAAACACATATTGTCTATATTTTCTTCTAGTTTTATTATTATTATTTCACTTTTCCATTTACTTTCCAAATCCTTTTGGCATTTATTTAGGTGTGAGGCGAATTAAATCAATGATGTTTGCAAGCCGTTATACTTGAACGGTAGGATTCTTTAACAATAAATTCATTTTCAAGCATTAAAATTAATTGATTGGAGTTGAACTGTTTTGGAGAGTTTAGAAGCTCTGATTCTACGTTTTGGGGGTGAGTCTGGTACCGGAAGCTGTGCTGGGCCTTTCCCCTTCTGCTACCTCTCCCAGCTATGCCTCTCTGTATGGGGCCCCGCCTCCCCCATCCAGCTGCCCATGTTTCTGGGGAGAACTTCTCTGCCCACATCAGTGGATTCTGTAGTCACTGGCACTCAGGCTGGGCAACTGCTTTCCTGGTCCACTCTGCCTCAATCGCTTGCCCATGTGCAGGACTGGGCAAATATTAGGCCTCAGCCTTGTGGGTCCCTATTAGGTCTTGAGCAAAGAATTAACCCCCTAGGAAGGTGCTTGCAGCCTTGTGCTTGCACACGCGCCCTTTGGGTGAGCTCCTTGACAACAGTCTGGCTCTAACGGTCCTCGCTGGTGGGGGTATCTTGGAAACCGGTACAGCTCTCATTTTAACACTATTTTTATAAGCAGCTAAATGGTTATTAGTTGATTAGTTCCTGTAGGTTTTTATTCTTTTTAATATGTATAAAATTCAAGGAATCACAGACTTTTAAAGGCCAAAAAGATGAACTAGTAAAGCTACATTTTCTGTTTAGGAAATCACTTTCTAAATCACATTCTCCTTGTGAATTTGCCTTTAACAGGATGCTTAATACTAGAAGAGGCAGTGTAGTGTTCACAAAGCATTGGGCTTCACATGAGAAGTCCTCTGTTTGTGTCCTGGCATTGCTGCCGTGCAGCTGTGTGACCTTGGGTAATTCACTTAACCTCTCTGGGTCTCCTTTGGAACCTTAGAGAGATCCTTTCTGTGGTAAAACAACAGCCACCAATTTGTAAAGAGAATGCTATCTGGTGCTCTCCTGCCTAGAATACTGTGAAAATTTGCATTTGTAATACCTGCTAATACACAGCTTCAAATTGATCAATCACACAGAAGCCTGACCAGAGCAGGTGGCTGATGGGAGTGTAGGAATGTAGGAGGCCGTGTGTGTGTGTGTGTGTGTGTGTGTGTCTTCAAAGAATCAACAAGCTCATCAGAATTCTGCCTCTAGGTCTTCACCTGTAGGGATTATTTGTTACATATGTATCTTCCTGCTCTTTCTGTCCTTTTTTTTTTTTTTTAAATTTTAAGAAGAGGCCCAGTGTGGTAGCTTATGTCTGTAATCTTAGTATTCTGGGAGGCCAAGGCAGGTGGATTGCCTGAGCTCAGGAGTTCCAGACCAGCCTGAGCAAGAGCAAGACCCCATCTCTATTAAAAATAGAAAAACTAGATAGACATGGTGGCCTGTGCCTGTAGTCACTGCTACTGGGGAAGCTGAGGCAAGAGGATTGCTTGAGTCCAAGAGTTTGAGGTTACTGTGAACTATGATGCCATTGCACTCTACCCAGGGTGACAAAGTGAAACTCTTATATTTAAAAAAAAAAAGTAGACATTATATAAGATGATATAAGTTATATTTTAGTTTAGTTGTTTGTAAATGAATACATATTTTTATGTGTTTTTATTTTCTCAAAGGACTTTAGATACAAATTTTCTGTGTCCTGAGACCTCTGATGCTTCACTTTAAATTGTAAAGAATAGTTTGGTGGGCTCGGCGCCTGTGGCTCAAGCGGCTAAGGCGCCAGCCATATACACCTAAGGTGGTGGGTTCGAATCCTCAGCCCGG
>NW_003852437.1:987416-1090170 GCF_000181295.1 Otolemur garnettii | reverse complement strand
ATGCCATGGCACCTCTACCCAGGGGGATAGCTTGAGGCTCTGTCTCAAAAAAAAAAAAAAAAAAAGAATAGTTTGGTGATTAAAAGTTGTAAAACATTTACCCTATGATTATTTGAAAGGCTGTTGACTTTTTTAAAAGATTGAAAAAAATTGAGTGTACTGATGACATAAAGATTCTTACAGGATCCTCTGAAACAGATTTATAAATTCATCATTTTCATGCAAATATCTGGGCTATAGAGATTGGTCCACCTGCTGTGGGAGGCACAGTGGAGGGAGAAAATTAGGGCTAAGGAGAGG
This sequence comes from Otolemur garnettii, assembly GCF_000181295.1. Classification (NCBI taxonomy): domain Eukaryota; kingdom Metazoa; phylum Chordata; class Mammalia; order Primates; family Galagidae; genus Otolemur; species Otolemur garnettii. The sequence continues at coordinate 1,089,870 of NW_003852437.1, read as the reverse complement.
GATTAGTGGAAAAGATGACACTTGAGTTGGGTGTTGAAGTATAAATAGGAGCCTGCCAGGTAGTGATGTGGGAGATGACATTCTAGATGGAGGGAATAGCCATTCAAGAGCAAGTGTCTGGGCCAAACTGTGGCACCTTCGGGTATGCTGAGCAGTGTGTGGTGGCTGTCAGGAAACCATCGGGAGGGGTGGCAAGGGAGGGCTTACTGCAAGGGACGTGCCTACAGTAAAAGGATAGATTAAAAGGAACTTGTACAGACTGGCATGCTGTGGGGAAACCACAGAACACATTTTCACGACAGAGTGATAGCAGCTTTGCTATTCATAACCCCATAAACAGAACAGAAGAACTGGAGCAGGTGTCTCATGTGATCCTCAGATTCAGACGGCACTTTACAGTTTATCAGGACTTGCACCGGGGTCATCACACCTCCCTCCTCACTGTCTGGAGCGGGGGGTGTTATGCTCCCTTTGCAGATGAAACACCTGAGTCCAGAGACACGAAGGGCCCTGTGACGCGCAGTGGCGGGCTGGGCAGAGGGGACGGTCTGCTTCCTACCCAGCTCTTCTCAGCCCAGAATGGGCTTTTCCTTACCACCTCCTGCTGCATGGAAGCGGATTTCAACCCCAGTACTGAAGTATTTTTCTAACTCTTTTAATGGGAACCGACTTTCAAAGTAGCTTTAATCTTGATAGAGGAAGTTGGACAGAACAAACAACTCTCTCCCTGCAGGTATTTATTTAGTATAATGGTCTCATGCCTGTTTGCCCCATCACGGACACTTTCCTATTATGACAGCATTCTGTAAGCTGACGGCTTATCTCTTCTGATTAGCTAACATGGAAAGAAAAGTCCCCACTACACTTTTATTAGGGTGGGATCTACCATCTCTTGAGTTTATAGTTCAGTTATTTTAATAACTTTGATCGTGCCAGTTTGTCATAGATTAAGTTGGCGGGGAGGATTTAATTTCTTGCTATTTAAACATGACTGTTCACAGAGCACGGCAGATTTATTTTCTCCGTGGCATTATTGAAGATGATAGAAGTGGCTCCACTTCCATCTTACCTTAAGTCTCCTCTGCTGGGGCTGTCGAGCTCACAGTCTGAGCACAGCTTTCCGTAAAGCTGTTCAGGCCTGCCAGAGACACCCAGCCCCACCCTGTCCTGCCACCTGCTCTTGTAAGGTCTAAAGCAAAATGTTCCAGTCGTTTTCGTTTTTAAAACCAGAAACAGGTTTCTAAATCTTTCGTTTGTTAAAACACAGGTGGAGGGAAGTATGTCTAGATAACAGAAAGTGGAATGGTGCTAAGATAGAGCAGGTGGGTGGATCGTCCTTGAAATTACAGCTCAACTATTTGAATTTGAAGGCATCTTTTTAGAGGAGAGGTGAAGAGGAAAAATGCTCAAATGGATGCTCTCTACTGCAAGTGAGCCTGTCTCAACTTGCTGAGGGTCTAGCATTTATTGGGTGATACATTTCATGGAGACAGTTATAACGTGTAGCTGAAGTAGGAGAGTTTTTGCAGCTGAATATTGTTTATATGTGAATTTTCTGGAGGCCAAGGCAAAGAGGGAACCCAATGTGTCATATGTTACCATTATCTAAGGAGCGTATTCATTCATTAGGAAGGCGTCTCTTTTCATGCTCCCCCTGAAGGAGACATTTGCCAGATGTGTGGGTTCCTGCCAAAGTTTTGAGACAGACCTGTGTTTTGGTCCATTATTTCATTTCTAAGAAACACAGCAAGCATGGTCCTTTCTGCTTCACCTGTACAAGATTCAGCTTGCTCAGCTCATTGTTGTTGCTGGGAGGATGTCATTTGTTTCCACCTTTGAGGCTTTTACATTTCTTGATTTTGTGTAGCTCAAAACTTTCGTAATGACCCACATAGTAGAGCATTGTAATGGACAGGATCTTCCATGGTATTCGTCCCCTGCTGATGAGGACGCGTCCTTCATGATGCTGGGCCAGACCTGGCTCTTTATACAGGTGAAAAGCATAACCTCAGCCCACGGCTCAGTGATGCTGTTTCCCTGGGGAGCTGAACATTATAGTTAGGGTGTGTTGCTTTTCAGTGTTTAGAAAAGTTAGAGCAAGGGAATATTCAGAATGTGCCCGAGGTTTCTCTCTAGTGGTTTCTTCACCCTACTTTTGGCAGGAGCAGGAGAGCAGTCAGTTGGAGGATGCTAAGTGCCAGAGGTGCAGAAATGCAGCGGGCATCCCACATAGAAATGGATGATTAAGAGCTGGTTGGTTCACCTTCCCTAACCAGGCAGCCTGCTTGGGGCCTGCTGGGCCAGGTACAGGATTGACCTTGGATGGAGCCCTTCCTAACTTCCAGGGTTATTCCTCATCTCCAAGACATGAAATAGGTGCTAGAATCTTTCTCAAATGGAGATGTTCTAGATAAATATATTTTGAACATCTTAAAAACCTCATCTATTAGAGGATTTTTTTTAAAAGATCAAACGTACTTCCAATTTTATAGTAGTTGTCAATGAGAGACTGGAATTCACTTTACTGACTTTTAAAATACTTTATTAACATTTTTTTGAGGGCCCCTTTTTCTGATTCGGCAGACCTCTGTCAAAACCTGCCATCTTCTAGGTTCTCTTGAGTATGTGACTTCACAAAAATGTATGGGGAACTTTTAAAAAAATTATGGAAAATAGAGGCTATTCCAAATTCAAGTAGGTTGTAACTTGGGACTTAAATTTCTTTCCATACCTTTTATTTTTGTCTAATTCGTTTGAATTTTAAAAGGGTGATCTTTTTAGTCTAATTTGTTGCTTAAGTATAAATGAAACATCACAAGACTGTGATACACACACCCTCATGCACAAACTCACACAGATGCACACGCACATCACAATTTTTGGCACACACGAGAAGGTAAACATTTAAGTCCTTTCCATTGGGAGACATTTTGTTGAAATATTCTTATTTATTTATTTTTTTACATTAAGAAAGAGACAGGGCAGGTATAAGAACATTTGACTTGGCACCAGATTCCAGGTGTAGGGCTCAGAATAAAGTTTCGTGTACCTTGGGGTGGCACGGCACACAAAGACTTTCAGGGGGTCTTGAGCAGGGATAGTGTGAGAAGAATCAGATTCCTAATCGTATCTTGCCAAAACTGTTCTTTTCTAAAATTGATCCCCCTAAGGCTTTGTCGTGTGGTGACCCTCAGTCCCCTCCCCTTCTTTATAGAAGAGGTTTATCTGACTCTCTGGTGGGTGTCAAACGATTCCAAGCACCAAAAGAAGCATGCAAGATGCTGGTGTGAAGAAAGTGAGCGGCTCGGGACTGTGACACATGCTCTTACAGGGCCTTGGTTTCTATTCTCTTTCCATCAAAGTGAAAGGGGATCTCAAAATCAAGTTCTCTCGCAGGGAGATCACCAGCAGATCACTGCGGGCTTTAGGAAGACGTTAAAGAAGTGAGTGGCCCTCCTGTAATTAGGACCCTTCCATTCCCATCTCTTACTAACAGGAACCAGGTTTCTCAGTCTTCATGTTTAAGAAAATGAAAACTAGAAATAAAATTGAAATCAGCAAAATTCAGTTACAGACACAGCCCGATGCATACACCAACTCAGAGCATTTGGGATCAAATTTGAGTTTTAATGATCATTTGTGAAACTGGTAAAATCTCTTATGTTGTTTTTATCCACTGTGAACCCAAGGCCATACTAGTGAACTCATTTCAGAAGATGTGCTTTAAACTCTTCAAGGGGTGATGGCCCCGGGAACATTTTTAAAGTGAATTTTAATTTACATGCATACTTTTGTTGGACAGAAATAGAATGATCAATAAGATGATGTTCTCTTTAGATTAGCACAAAGATCTAATCTGTGGGACAGAAATCAGGGTGTGTGGGGGGGGGAGTGGAATGAAAACAGAAGCTGAAAAGTTTGTTAGGCATCATCATTTATTTTCTGCATTTTTAATAGAATACGTGAATTTCAGAGAAAAATGAATGAATGAAAGGAAGAAAAAGTTGTAAAGCCCTCCTTTCCCTCTCTGACTGGGGTTTCCCAATCCTGAGAACGACTTCAGCGTACCAACGCTCACCTCTCCCACCCCTCTCTCGGCTCTACCCGAGGTAACCAGGGGTTTCCATCTTGTATTTATTTGTACCCCTGCCAAGTTTCATGGAGCTTGACTATTCTACAAACTTGAGAGTTTTCTTTAGGAAAAAGAATAGAAAGTTATGAGTAAAAAAATGCTCATTCTAGTGCAGTGTCATCCAGTCTGGGGGGTTGTGTGAGGAATGGGCAGTTAGAGTGAGGCGCCCCTGGAGCTTACTTTCCCGGATTTCACAAAAGCTTGTGACCGTGTGAGTGTGTTCTTGGAGCCCCTCCTCAGATATGGGAAAGAGTGAGCCCGTGCAAGTAAGGGCTCCTGAACTTAAACATCAGTAACTTCGCCATGCGACTACCTCTGTGTGTGCCTGCAGAAACCATACAAACGCACACACCTCTGAAATGTGTGTTAGTTTTAGTTGATTTTAACGTGATATGAAATATATTTTTATACTCATGCCAACAGGTGTCATAGGTCTGGTGTGTGGAGGTATTCTCCTGGATACTCAGATGTATAAAAATAATGTAATTAAAAAATTTCAAACGTTGTTATATATTACATGGGAAATTACATCTCTTGCATCTTTTAAAACATTTAATGAACACTTCTGGTTGTTATGCTGGGGCTTATAGCATTTTTTGAAATTCTTATGGGTGAGCGCAGAAGCTTGCAGGCCATCGTGGTAGAGAATAGTCCTTGCCGTCCTAAACCCCCGGAGTTCTGCAGAGAGAACTCATAGCTGACTACCCAGTGAGGAAACGAATCCTAAGTGTGTTCAGAAGTTTCTGAATGGAGGAAACCGTCCTGGTCACTAGTCTTTTTTTTTTTTTTTTGAGGCAGAGTCTTACTCTGTCCACCCTAGGTAGAATGCATTATCCTAGCTCACATCAACTTCAAACACTTTCAGGCCTGAGAGATCCTCTTACCTCAGCCTCCCAAGTAGCTGGATCTACAGGCATATGCCACACAACACCTGGCTAATTTTTCCGTTATTAGTAGAGATGGGTTCTTGCTCTTACTTAGGCTGGTCTTCAGTCCTGCTGTGGCCTCACAGAGTGCTAACATTACAGACGTGAGCCCCCGCACCTGGCCCAAACAATTCTCAATACCCAAGACCGTGGCCGCACATTGAGATACAGCCTGGTTTCTCCTCTGCTTGCCCTGGAGATGTGGAGAACTGGTTCCTGCACCCCCACCCTCATTACTGCCTTTATACTCCTTTCCTCCTCCTCCAGCCTAGCCTTGTTCTGACTTACACCCTTGGCTGAGAACAAAAATTTCAACAATGCAAGTTGCTATCTGCACGGTTTGATCTCATTTGAATGTTTGATTCTGTCTGAGCCCTTCCACGCTTGGCCTTCTCACGGCCATCCCTTCACGCAGCAAATAGGAAGTGCTTCAGTTACCCATTTCTTGGAGGCAGCAGGGGTTATAAATACATGTTATTACTTTTTTTCTTATAGTAAAAATCATCTTCCATTTTGGTGGTGGTGGTAGTTGGTAGAACTTAACTTGATCCTGCCAGCTCCTATCGGGCGTCATTTAACTGTACTTACTGGATGTTCACAGTCATCAAAAATGACACCTTTTGGGATTGTCCCAGGATCTGCTGCTATATTGTACGTGCTAAGGAAAATGCAAGGCAGATAAAATTAAATCGGAATTTAATGGAATTTAAATTACACTATTCATTTATTCAAAGATCGTTATTGAACACTTACTAAGTGCCAAGGGACTTCCAGGGACTTAGAGTCTAGCAAAAACAAACAGACAAAACAGATGTTTATTGATTGCCTGCTCTGAGTTCAGACCCTGTTGGTCGTATATTTTGTTTGAGCTTCACAAGTTTCTCGGAGCTGTTAGTCCTCTCATTTTACTCATGGACAAGCTGAGGTAGTCCTTGGAGTGAACGGTAATTGGCCATGGTTTTGAACTTGTTGGAAAAGAATCCCAAACATGGGAGCTATTTTTTATTTTTATTTTTATTTTTTTTTTGAGACGGAGCCTCAAGCTATCCCCCCTGGGTAGAGTGCCATGGCATCACGCTCACAGCAACCTCCAACTCCTGGGCTCAAGCAAGTCTCCTGCCTCTGCCTCCCAAGTAGCTGGGACCACAGGCACCTGCCACAACGCCTGGCCATTTTTTGGTTGCAGCCATCATTGTTGTTTGGTGGGCCCAGGCTGGGGATTCGAACCCGCCACCTCAGGTGTATGTGGCTGGCGCCTTAGCCGCTTGAGCCACAGGCGCCGAGCCATGGGAGCTATTTTTATGATGTCCTGATTAATTAGCTACACTTTATTCCTGAGACTGCAGGAGACTAAGACACAAATTATATTATTGTCGTTGCTGTTATTTTTAACTTTGAGGAACTCTGAGCTGAAAACGTAACTTAGACTTTATTGTCTGCATTTCTTAAAGGATGTGTGAATTTTGGGGAATTGTTGTTTTTTATTTTGGCTGAATTAATAGGGCAAACGTATTTCCTCTGAAAGACAAAAAACAAAAAGAGACAGATCGGGGATCCTGCTTCGGACCTGTCGTCCTGCTTTCCAGTAGCAGCGTGGCTTCTGCTTCTCATTCAGGCCCTTGGCGAATCTTCTTCCAAGTTTTTAAAAAATCTAACGGTTAGCTTACATTTTCCAATGCATTCAATCCTTTCTCAGCAGAAGTGTTTGTGGTGGATTTTTGAGGGTGGGAGCGTGGTCAGTGATGTAACTGAGAAATTCAGGGACTTGGGGATAAAGCTGTTTTATCGAGACTATCAGATTTGTGCAGACTCATCTAGTTTTTTTCTACACGTGGTTAGTTTTGAAGTGAAACTTAAAAGTTAACAAGATACAGCTTTTAGAGTTAGGAAATTTGAAAAGAGGGAGAGAGACATGATTGGAAGGAAACTCTCTGTGGTGTAAAGCCCTCATTATCCCAAATACCAAGGAATTGAAGAGCCCTAGATGATGGAGTTTTCTAGAAAGTGAAGATTTATGCCTTTTAACCGTCATGCTTGCCTTTTCGTTAACCATTTGTTGGAAATACCTTGAAAACACGTTCCCTGCTGTTCTTTTTCTCAGATGGAAGTATTAGTCATTGAATTTCTTCTGGCCCAGTCATTATGAAGGCATCATTTCTGGGCTCTGGCTGTGATCCACTGTGTCTTCTGGGGCTGTCACTGTGGGTGGAGCTCCCTGCCCCTCTCTTCCCTGCCCTGGTTCTGCCCGCTGGTGAACTCTGGGTTTGTGGTGGCTTTCTTGTCCCTTGGTGTCTCCCTGCTCTCTGGTGGCTGGCAGTCACAGCTCTTTTCCTTCCTGCTAACTTGCTGTTTCTTTTTTCTTTCTTTTCCTCTTTTTTTTTTTTTTAAGATAGAGTCTCACTCTGTGGTCCTGGGGAGGGTGCCATGGAATCATCATAGTTCACAGCAACCTTCAACTCCTGGGTTCAAGCGAACCTCTAGCCTCAGCCTCCCCAGTAGCTGGAACTACACCCACCTGCCACAATATCTGCCTAGTTTTTCCATTTTATTTTATTTTATTTTATCTTATTTTTTTGAGACAGAGTCTCAGGCTGTCACCCTTGGTAGAGTGCCATGGCATTACAGCTCACAGCAACCTCAAACTCCTGAGCTTAAGCAATTCTCTTGCCTCAGCCTCCCAAGTAGCTGGGACTGTAGGTGCCTGCCACAACACCCGGCTATTTTTATGTAGCAGTTGTCATTGTTTTAGCTGGCCCAGGCTGGGTTCAAACCCACCAGCCTCAGTGTATGTGGCTGGTGCCCTGCCCACTAAACCATGGGTGCTGCCCAGTTTTTCTATTTTTAGTAGAGACAAGGTCTCCCTCTTGCTCAGGCTGATCTCCTGAGCTCAGGTGATCCACTTGCCTTGGCTTCCCAGAGTGCTAAGATTACAGCCGTGAGCCACCAGCCCCTCCTAACCTGCTCCTTCTAACTCAGAGAGCAAGTAATAAAACTTGAAGCTATTTGTAAAGAAAGGGGGAATGGCCCTCCCTTGGGGACAGGAACTGTGTTGGGTTTGCTGTCCTTTTACCCCCAGGAGGTGCCAGCTCACCCGTGGCTCTCAGTCACTGTACTTAGTGAATAAATGAACAGCATCCACGATCTTTATGTCTTCATCATTATGATCTTTATCTCATTAGACTTGAGGCCATTAGTTTCAAACTTTGAGTATATTTTAGATGAGCCAGTTTGATGGATGACTCTGAATAAACAAATGAGATTTAATTGAATTATGCAATTTTCAGTTTTTTCTGAGGTAATATCAAATCAAGCAAATATGAAGCCAAAGAGATATACAAGATTCTTTTTTCTAAAACAAGGCACTGTGTGAATGTTTCTAATTGACTTCCCTTGCATAGGCATGTGCCAAATCATGATGGTTTGCTCAAGGATGGACTGCATTGATAATGGTGGTCTCATACCATTACAATACTGTATTTTTACTGTACTTTTCCTGTATTTGGATATGTTTAGATATACTTAACCGTGGAGTTAGCCTTGCCTTCAGGGTTCAATACAGTCACATGCTGTGCTGGCGTCTAGCCCAGGAGCAGCAGGCTGGACCATACAACCTAGTTGTGTGTGGCTGCACTGTCTAGGTCTGTGTAAGGACACTCCGTGACGGTCACACTCCAAAGAAACCCCCTGACATGGCATTTCTCAGACCTTAACAGGATGGTTAATCGATGTGTGACTCTTGTTACCCATCAACACAATTAAAATCTAAGAAATAAAAACAATACCCTAATTGTAATGGAAATTGAATTTTAATTTTCGATTTTAAAGGCAGAATGGAGGCTGGTCTCCTTTCCCATACAGGATTTCCAGGAGTATAGCACCTCACTTCCCAGTTTTTTTCTAGGTCACTGAGAAAGGGTTGGTACATTTTTTCCATTTTCTCTTTTATTTTATTAATTTTTAATAAAACTATAGCTTTGTGGGAAAAAATGAAGGATGGCCTTTGGATTCAGCCCACAGCCGTGCCCCTCCTGAGAGGATGCAGGCTCTAGGGCTTGTGACAGAGCATGGCCTCCCTTTCAGCCACTAATCACTTCTTCCGGGGCACCTTGGGCAGGGAACCATGGTGTGAGCTGCCACCCTGTGAAGATCCTTGTCTCAGGTGAGACCTGGCAGGTATGTCATTGTGCCAGGCTCGCAGATTTGAGTCCTGAGGCTATCAGAGTCCCTCTGGGGCACCTGTGGTTATGTGAGACATCATCACTGTCCTTGTGTTGACTTAAGAACTGAAAGCCATGGCCCTTGGGCAACTTGCCAAAAATTACAAAATCAGCACATGGTGGAGTCAATGCCTGTCCACTCGGTCCTGTCCAGAATGCACTGGCCCCAGCCTGCCTCCCACTCTGTCCCTGAATTTTTCTTCCTCATGGAGGACACAGCAACTCAGCCTGTCTACCCTCTTCTGTAAGACCTGTGCTGGCCCCCTGGGCTCTGGCCCACAGCTGTGGTTGTCCTTATCCCCTGTGTGGGACTTCTCATCTCTTTTTCTGCAAATGACTAAGCTTTTACTATACCAAAGAATGTCCTTTGTGGAACTTTTTTTTCAACCGGAAAATGCTACCTAAAACCTCCTGGAAAATTCCTCAGTATTTCAGAAACCCCACTGCTCTTCCATCGACTCAGCACTTCTGTCTCATTTTCAAGTGTGGATTTCAGGCTCTTGTCTAAACCCTCATCGTTTCATTGAGGAACTGAAATAGAGACTGGAGGAGAAGCATTGTGTAATATTAAATTTCGTCACAGCTCTCTTCAAGAACACTTTCAGGGATCCCGAGTGTTTTCAAGGGAATCTCTTTGACGTCAGTTCCACTTCTAGGTTTGTCACTGGGTATATTCAAGGATATCTCCAGCTCTGGAGAAGAGAAGTGAGTCAAGGCTGGGAGAATTTAGCAAGGGTGTCAACTGCTGAGGAGTGAGCAGGGCTGAGAGAATTTCAGTCCCGGCTCATCGCCTGTTGCTCCCACCACCCCAGAGAAATAATAATAATCCCCACACAGCCCACTCCTCAAAATGAGATGCAATATACATGAGAGCCCTTGGACAATTCAAAAATCAAAGTGGCTCTAGAAATGTAGGCATCTTCTTTCCTGGTCATAGTAATATGGTTTTGAGAGAAAAAGACCTTTGGTCAAATATGTTTAGAAAATAGTGAATTATCCTCTCTCCTTGGAGGGTGTCAATACGTTTCAACGTATTAAAGGCTCCCCTAGGTCCTGCAAGAAAGAAGTCTTATTTAATTCTGTGTAACTTAGTGTTTCTCAGCTGTTTTTTTCTCCCCTTTCTTTTTAGCTGCCCCTGGGAACTGCTGTGAGCCAAGCTCTTGGAGGGCACATGAGCTTAGCAGGAGGACTTTTTGGTATTTATTTTGGCTTCTTATTTGCTGATACTCAGGTTTATTCTGGATACAAGAGGTCTCTAGACATTGAGTTATAGGTCAGTGAGGTGTTGTTGTGTTTTGTTTTATACACATACATATACAAATACACACGTGTGTTTACATTTGTACTGTCTATACACACATGCACACACACACATACATGTGCAGGAATACCTCATTTTATTATGCATCACTTTTTTTACCCTTCACAGTTATCACATTTTTTACAAAGTGAAAGTTTACAGAAACCTTGTGTCAGGCAAATCTATGGGCACCTTTTTTTAATTGCACGTGGTCACATAGTTTAGTGTTGTCTCTGTTGGTAATTCTCACAGTGTTTCAAAATTTTTGTCATTATTATACCTGTCGTGGTGATCTGTGGTCAGTGATCTTTGATAGTGCTATTTCTTTTGGGGAGCTGTGAACCACACCCACTTAAGATGGTGAACTTATTTGATAAAGGTTCTATGGGCTCTGACTGCTCCACCGAGCCCCGGTTCTCTTTCCTTTCCCTCTCTCTTCAGGCCTCTCCCTGTTCTGTGAGACACACACTATTGAAATTAGGCCAATTAATAAATCTACAATGGCCCCTAATTGTTGAAGTGAAAAGAAAAGTTGCACCTCTGTCACTTTAAATCAAAAGGTAGAAGTGATTAAGCTTAGTGAGATAAACCAGAAGCTAGGCCTCTTGAGACAAAGAGTTAGCCAAGTTTTAAATACAAAATAAAAGTTATTTAAGGAAATGAAAAGTGTTGTTACTCTAACTGAAGTGTTATTACTCTAGTGACTGAACCAAGGATGAGAAAGGAAAGGAATCTTAATGCCAGTATGGAGAAAGTTTGAGTGGTCTGTTTAGAAGATCAGACTGGCCACAACATTCCAGTAAGCCAGAGCCCAGACCAGGGCTAAGACCCTAAATCTCTTTAGTTCTCTGAAGGCTGAGAGAGGTGAGGAAGTGGCACAAAAAAAAAAAACTTAAACTAGCAGAAGTTGGGTCATGAGGTTTAAGGAAAGAAGCCATTTCCATAAAATAAAAGTATAAGTGGAGCAACCAATTCTGATGTAGAAGCTACGGCAAGTTATCCAGAAGATCTAGCTGAGATCATGGATGATGGTGACTACATAAAACAACAGATTTTCAATGTGGCAAAACAGGTTTCTATTGGAAAAGGAGAAGTTTCTATTGGAAGAGGAGAAGTTCTCACAGCTGGAGAAGTTATTGCCTGGCTTCAAATCTTCAAAAGACAGTCTGACTCTCTTGTTAGGGGCTACTACACCTGGTGACTTGAAGTTGAAGCCAATGGTCATTGACTGTTCTGAAAATACTTGGACCCTTAAGAATTATGCTAAGTTGACTCTGCTCACACTATAAATGGAGCAAGAAACCTGGATGATAGCTCATCTGTCTACATTATGGCTTACTGAATATTTTAAGTCCACTGTTGAGACCTACTTCTCAAATAAAAAGATTTCCTTTTAAAATATCACTGCTCATGAATCATGCACCTTATCACTCCAGAGCTCTGATGGAGATAGACAAAGAGATTCATATTGTTTTCATGCCTGGTAACACAACATCCATTCCGTAGCTCATGGCTCAAGGAATAATTTTGACTTTGAAGTTTTGTTATTTAAGAAATACAGTTTTTAAGGATATAGTTGCCATGGGTAATGATTTCTCTGTTGATCTGGGCAGAGTAAACTGAAAACCTACCAGTAAGAATTTACCATTCTGGATGTCATGAAAAACATTCATGATTCATAGGAGGAGGTCAGAATATCACTATTCATAAGGGTTTGGAAGAAGTCGCTTCCAACTTTTATAAACGACCTTGAAGGGTTCAAGATTTTAGTGGAGGAAGTGACATGCAAATATGGTGGAAACAGTAAGAGAACTACAATTAGAAGTGGAGCCTAAAGATGGGATTGAATTGCTGCTAAATGGTGATCCAACTTTAATGAATAAGGAGCTGCCTCTTATGGCTGAACTAAGAAAGTGGTTTCTTGAGATAGAATCTGCTCCTGGTGAAGATGCTGTAAGCATCACTGAAATGACAGCAAAGAATCTAGAGTATTACATAAAGTTAGTAGATAAAGCCATGGCAAGGTTTCAGAGGATTTACTTTAATTTTTAGAGCAGGAAAGAAGTTCTGCTCTGGGTAAAATACTATCAAACAGCATCACATGCTACAGAGAAATCTTTCATGAAAGGAAGAGTCCATTGATGCAGCAAAGTTCATTCCTGTTTTATTTTAATAAACTTATGGAGCCACCCCAACCACCAGTAAATGCTACCCTATTCAGGTAGGAGCCATGAACATCAAAGCAAGACCCTCCACAGATAAAAAGATTACAACATGTTGAAGGCTAAGATGATTCTTAGCCTTTTCAAGCAATAAAGTGTTTTTTAAATTAAGGTATGCACATTTTGCATTTAGACATAATGCTATTGGACACTTAATAGACTACAGTATGGTGCAAACTTTTATATGTACCAGGAAACCAAAAAATTTTGGTGAGTCATTTTGTTGTGATGTGATATCTGCTTTATAATGGTGGTCTGGTACCCAAACTCCAATATCTCCTGCCCATATAGACACAGATACATTTCTATAATGAGATGGAAGTGTTTTGCCAGACTCAAGATAAGTCATAGTCTTATTGTTTAACAGAGGTCAAATCAACCTTGCAGAAAGTATTTCTCTCACAAGGTCCCCAAGCTGCAGATGCTGGCAGTGGTGCAGAGAGAGAAGAACATTTATGTACTGTTGGTAGGATTGCAAACTAATACATCCCTTTTGGAAAGAAGTATGAAGAATCCTTGAAGAACTAAAAGTAGATCTTCTGTTTGACCCCACAATCCCAGTACTAGAGTATCTACTCAGAGGGAAAAAAATCATTTTATCATAAGGACTTTTGCATTCAAATGTTTATAGCAACTCCATCCACAATCACAAAGACGTGGAAACTACCCAAGTGCCCATCAACTCATAAATGAATTAACAAACTGTGGCATATGTCTGCCATGGAACACGATTTAGTCATAAAAAGATGGAGACTTTACACTTTTTGTGTTTACCTGGATGGATTTGGTGATAAACTTAGTGGATTAAGCAGTGGCAAGGTTTAATTTTGAAAGAAGTTCTGCTCTGGGTAAAATATTATGGACTTCCCTGTGTGTTTTCCCCAAATGTCAGCAATTTCTGTATTACTTAGGAGAACTCCTAAATAAAGTATCTCAAGAATGGAAAGCATGCGTCCAACTACTCAATATTATGTTGAAACTAGCAGATCAACAACTGTGGATCCACACAAGAGAAAAACATAATTATATTCAAGAAGGAGGGAGTAGGGAAGGGAGTTTGGAAAGCTTCCACTTCACAGGTACCATGTAGATGTATACGGGTGAAGTCCTGAGTGAAGGACTCAACTGCAACTTGGACTTTACCTCACAAACACAAACAACGTACCCAATCATATGCACTCTTAATGTTAATCTGAAAGAAAAAGAGATTCACATACTATACTGCCAAAAACAAAGCATTTCTCTCCTGAAGTCTTGTCCAGGTACACCTTTTCCCTAAAGAAGTAAAACTGTCATCATTTTTAATAGTTCTTTCTTCTTAGGAAAAATTATGGGTGTATTTTCTATTCATAACTACCAACTGTCCTTCAGATCTTTGCACTAACATTTATATGTAAAATGAGAACTTCTTAGAGTTGTAGAGTTGGAAGAGGTCTTAGAGATGGTCTTGTCCAGTGATTCTCAACTCCCAAGCATGTTCTTAGCATGATGAAGAGAATACACTTGGGAGTGGAAGCTGGGGGAATTAAAAAAATCTACATTTATCTGTAACTTAATTCCTACTTCACAATTATTACAGTAGTAAGGGCCATCTGCCCAGTGGGAACTGCCATACCCCCAGGTGACTGGGGACAGGAAAACGTTGCACTACACATCATGTCCACCCCCACATTTTATAGGTGAAGATAATGAGCCTTGAAGGTTCAGTGACGTCTTCAGAGTCACACAGCTTGGCCTAGAGGCAGGCTGTTGATTATCAATCCACTGCCTTTTCTCCCTGTGTGTTTTCCCCAAATGTCAGCGATTTCTGTACTACCTCTATAATTTATGTCATATCATATACCCCCATCCGCCATCATATTCTTCATCATTTTAAATATAGCTTGACTTTTATGGGTAAATCATTTATGAAAGAAATTTTATATCCCTTTCTCTATGGAAATGCAAAAACAGTTTCACTTGCTGTGAAGAAAAGGTAACACTAAAAACAAATGCGATGAAAAGATGTATTAAATTTTAACTAGATAAATTTGCCTATTTAAGAAGATTTCCCTCTACTAAAAAATGAATTATGAAGTTATAAAGATGTTAAAGATATACTAGCCCCAAACCAGTGATACTCTTTTTTTATGTAATCAAAAAGACTAAGTGAGAATTATGAAGGAGATAACATTCTCCCAATGTAAGTCCAGGCATTGTCCCCCTGTGCCTTCCCACACACACCCTCTCACGTTCTCTCAAGTTCCATCAGGGAGTAATTTGTGTCCTGTTTGGTAGGAGCTGTTCCCCAGCTCAAGTGGAAGGCCATGTCAGGTAAAGCACACCTGGGTTTGTACCCAGGCTAATTATAAAATTGACTAATCTATAAAATAGACTTGGTTGCAGGGAGACTACACCATTGGAAAGAACAAGTGGGAAGTTGTATGTATTTATATATATTTTTGCCATATGAGTATGAGAAAAACGCAAAGCACCCTGCTTGCTATAAGGCGGAAGCCCAGTAAATACAGTAGAACCTCCATAGTAGATCCCCTCCTTTCACTAACCACCTCCTTAAGTTGACCTAATTTTCATAGATTGGACATGTGCCACATGTATGTTATCAGTACATACATGGACTTAGTGGACTTAGTTCCGCTTAGTCCTTATGCTGACAACCTCTGTGTGTTGGCCAGTTTGTTACAGTTCCTGGGGTGGTCGACTTACAGAAGTTCTTCTGTATTTGTTGAGTGACTGGATGAATGAGTGGTAAATGTTTGGTAGGGTTTTATGAAGTCAGCTTGAATTGATAGATTGGTAATGGCAAGTTGCTGCCTTTTGTTTCAAGGGACCTTAAAATATCTTAGCAGTGAATGGAAGTATGGGAGACTTGGGAACAGCAGGGCACGGCCATGGGATATGGAGCATCTATGCATTAGGCATTGAGAAGCCTAATGTATAAGGTGTTGAGAAGACTGTTATCTTTCATAGTCTGTGGCACATTTCACTTAATGCAGCAAGAGAAGCGTCGCAGACTAAGATCTGAATTCTGATTTTACTAACCAATAGCTAGAGATTTGGGGAGAGCTGTATAATGTCTTTGCAACTCCTCAGAGGTAAAAAACGAGAACTATAACATTGCCCACCTCACAGGTTAAACGAGGCAATGCGTATGAATATCACTTTATGAAGACTAAAGTAGCGTATTCACTTATCTTCACTGAAATTATATATTATCAAAATGACCAGTATATAGAATGTTTGGTGAATATGGCATTCTAATTGTTTGAATGTTCTGTATAGTAAACCTATAGTAAATGTCTTTCTGGTTACAAAGAGTAACAACTAAATATCCTTACCATCAAAGCTGTACTCACACAACTAATCATTTGAATGAAATTCTGAGATATTGCTGTGTATTTCATGAGCAGGCACTTGACCACTTAAATAGGGTGGTATTAAAGCTACAGAAAAACATAGGAAAAGAACTGACTCTAACTGATACCTAAATCACATACCTAAAAAGAAGTAGTTCCTTAAAATCTGCATGTTTACTTACTATGGATCCCTTGCCTACAAAAAAAAAAAAAAAAAAGTATGAATTGAAGAATTGACAGGGGATGTGGGAAGAGGAATTATAGAATTTACCTTTTGGGTTGTTTTTGAGACAAGGTCTCACTCTACTGTCCAGGCTAGAGTGCACTGGTATTGTCATAGCTCACTGCAACCTCAAGCTTCTGGGCTCAAGTAATCCTCCTGCCTCAGTTTCCTGAGTACCTGTGACTACAGGCACGTGCCACCACTTACAGCTAAACTTTCTACTGTTTATAGAGGTGGGGTCTCACCCCTTGCTCAGGCTGATCTCCAACTCCTGCTTCAGTTGATCCTTCCACCTTGGATTCACAAAGATCTAGGATAGAATTTGCTTTTCGTGGATATCTTGAGGTGTAGAATTTAATAAGAATTATTTTATTTTGCCATGTTCAGACAAAATCGTAATAGTTTTTAAGTAATCTTGTACCATTAGAGCTCAATCTTAAGACTTTTTGCTTAATGTAAATTCTACCTCTACAAATGTTGATAATTCATGTAGTGATAGTGCTATTTTAAAAATTGTAGTCAAAGCTGCTAATCTTACATAGCAAATCCTTGTCAGCATGTTCTTCCCATTAGGTCATTTTAAAATAGTTTACCTTCTTGGGTTTTTAAAATACTAATAGATTGTTCAACTGGAAAAATAATATATGTACACACACTTAGTGAAAGTTATTTTTATTAATCAATTGTGACAAACCTCACTGGGTGAGTTCCTTTGAAGAAGGAGTTTTATATGAGAAGATCATTAAATATATTACAAATTTCTTTTAAAATACTGTTATTATGCTGTTACTTATCTCATAAAATTCTGCTTATGTCCATACGTTGAACCCTTTTCAGAGATCACTCATGATCCTGATATAACAGTTTTCTGGCACATCCAATCTAGATGACTGTGATGAGAAATATAATCCAAGATGCTGACTTATACTATGTCTTGAGAGCTCTTTAAAAAAAAAAAAAAAAAAAAGATAAAATCCTTGAGTGATGCCAGCCATCTGGAATAAAATTGTCAAGAGAAAAGCCCCTAATTTTGCCTCTAATGATCTTTGTCTCATTTTCAGATCAACTCTCTTTACTGCTTTATTTAAAATGCTCAGTAACTAGCTCATCAACATGATGTCTGTGGCAAATTATTTTTACTTAAGGGCTTACCTCTGACATTGGAAGTGAATGGTTGTGAATGCCAGTTCAGTTCAGGGAAATGCCGTGGTTAAGGGCTGGCCCTCTTTCACATGGAGTAATACTATTCAGGCCTTGTTTTGTGGTATCTATGTTGTAAATAATATATCCAGGGTCCATCTAGTGGCTACCTATGCCTGCCAGCAAATGGTACCCTATTTAATGTTGTCTTAGATCCAGAGGCATAATGTTTAAATGCTGAAGGAAATATCTTTGATTTGCTGAAAGTTTTAATGGGGGTTCACTTTCCTGCTAAGCCAGCATTGTATAAGCTACTAGGTTCGTGGTACATTATCGTTTCAACATTTCTTTTTCTTTCCTGCCTGCTCAATTATTTCTGCACCTGAACTGTAACAGTCAGTTTAGGGGAAACATCTAGAAACTGCTTACTGAATGTGTGGTCTGTGAAGAGGCAGCTTCAGCATCACCTGTGAATTTGTTAGAAATGCAGGCTGGGTGTGGTGGCTCATGCCTGTATCCTAGCACTTTGGGGGGTAAAGGTGGGGGGATGGCTTATGATTAGGAGATTGAGATCAGCCTGAGTATGAGACCTCATCTCTAAAAAAAAAAAAAAAAAAAATTAGCCTGGTATAATGGCGCAGGTCTGTAAACTGAGCTACTTGGGAGGCTGAGGCAGGAGGGTTGCTTGAACCCAGGAGTTTGAAGTTGCAGTGAGCTATGGTGATGCCACTCTACTCTAGCGTGGGTGACAGAGCAAGATTCTATCTCCAAAAAAAGGATATGCAGAATCTCAACCTGCTGCAAACCTATTGAATGCAGATTGAATCAGAAGTTGCATTTAATGGAAGCTTCTATTTGGACTATACTTTTGAGTGGTAAGGATCTAAAATGCTTTCCAAGATCTTACAGATATTCACACATACAGAGTTATTCACAAGTATTTTATTTATGTATTTATTTTTGAACAGAGTCTCATTTTGTCACCCTTGTTAAAGTGCCTTGGTGTCATAGCTCACAGCAATGTCAAACTCCTGGGTCCAGGTGATCCTCTTGTCTCAACCTCCCAAATAGCTGTGACTACAGGTGCTGGACACAACACCCAGCTTTTTTTAGAGACAGAGTCTCGCTCAGACTCAGTCTGGTCTCAAACTCCCGAGCTCAGGCAATCCACCTGCCTTGGCCTCCCAGAGTTCTGGGATTACAGGTGTGAGCTACCGCACCCAGCCTATTTGATTTTATAAGTGGTTTTAAACATTTAATTAAATAAAAGTTAAAAAGTTAAAGTAAATTAAGTAAATAAGTAAATAAATGGAAATAAAATAAAATAAAACAATGCAACACTGACAATATTTTGATAACAAAGATTCATCCATAAATATCGTATATGTTAATTAAAAACAAAAGTTTTTCTCAGTCATCAAGATACCAGGATTTTTTCAGTTTTCAGTTCCTGTTGTTTTTCTCTGGGGAAGCTGATGTCTTTAGCACTTTTCTTTCTCTGGGAATAATAAATGTACATTACTGTCAGTTAGCCTGATGCAGTGTCAGACTTAGCTGCCTCCTGTGACTAGGCCCCCAGTGGTGTTCACTCAGCACTCACCGGCTGCAGCCTGTCTCCAAGGCTACCTCAGATCACTTCATGCCTGTGCTAATCTCACTCCATGTCCTTCCCTGCCTCTGCGCTGAAATGAAAGCTCCCGGTGAGCAGAGGCTCCGTGTTGCTCTCTGCTAGGTCTCCAGCACCTAACGACGCCTGGTGTGGAATATCCACTCGCTGCGTGTTTGCTGACCGACTGTTCCCGGGGAAGTAGGGACCACAAGGGTCAGAGAAGGAAACCAGTGGTGTAGATGACGACAGGTCCAGGTGCCCAGGGGAGGTAGGATCCCTCCCTAGCACATCCGATTCTGAATCTTTCCTCTTACTTGTGCCTGGTGACTCTCGCCTGCACTGCTCAGATGCTGTGGTGCCACCCTTCCAAGAGGCGCTTAGCTGCGGTGGCTCACCGCTGGGTTTCCCATTCACATCTAGAGGAGTGCTGTGGCCTGTGCCGAAGGGAACGCCTTCCCCAAGGTGATGCCCCGTCCTTCTGGGCAGTCCTCACCCGGTGCCTGAAGGGCCACCCTGTAGTCATCCAGTTCCAGAATTCTCCTGGGGCCAGCTGAGGCTCTGCTGCAGGGCACTGCAGTCTGCCGTCTCCCTCAGCCCGCTCCTGCTCTCACTCCTCCATGGCTTATACCTGAGTGCCCGGGGACTGCAGCTTCGGGGCCTGGGCACCTTAGCCTCAAAGCCTGGGCACCACAGCCTCTAGATTTGGGCATCGCAGCCTGAGAGCCTGGGCACCACAGCCTCTGGACCTGGGCATCGCAGCAGACACACAAGTGAACGCACAGAATCTCAGCGATAAGGCCACAGTTAGCTAACCGCTGAACCTGGGCTGGACCCTGTTTCCATCTGTGCTTCTGCGGCTCCACCATGCTGATTTTCTCCAATGCAGTTGTTCTCAACAGGGACAGTTTATTCTCAGGGAACATTGTCAAGTCTGAAGACTTGCCATTATGACTGGCACCTAGGGGACATGGCCAGGGACACTGGCTAAATGTCCTACAACACACAGGAACCACCCCGTCTCCGACAAAGAATTATCTGGCTCCAGATGTTGGTGGGTTGAGAACCCATTCAATGGCTTGAAGAGCATTGCTCACAGAGAGAGGGGGGAGGAAGGATCGAATATTTCACTTTCATCATATTTTCCAAGGGTGTGGATTCGGTGTTTTAAACAATCTTCCATACTAAAACTATGATGTGAATAAATGTATTTTTGTTACGTATGTTTTTCATAGTTTATGTTTACCAACACACAACACAAAAGAAGTGTGTAAGGTCAGAGAAATGCCACTTGTAGTTAATAATGCCACTTATTTGCTTCCTTGGGGTGAAAAATGGGCTCTATTCTGTAATCTCCAGGCTGGCGTCATTACTGATCATCAAGCATTATGGAGAAACACATTTCAAAACAATACTCTTGCTGGCCTAGGTCTTAGGACTACTTGTCCTAGATTTTCTGTTTCTCGTGGTGCGGAGATAGTCAATGTTTCCTCTTGCCTTTTGTCTGTCTGGCTAAGAGGGGGATGTGAACCCAGGAATTTCAGGAGGAAACTTCTTGACAGTCTTCTGTGTTGAATGGGAACTTGAACCTGTTAGCACAAAGCTCCGTGCTGAAGTTGTTGAAGGGGGGAGTCA
Organism: Otolemur garnettii; assembly: GCF_000181295.1. Lineage (NCBI taxonomy): Eukaryota > Metazoa > Chordata > Mammalia > Primates > Galagidae > Otolemur > Otolemur garnettii. Next base: position 1,069,113 of record NW_003852437.1, on the reverse strand, counting down.
GCACCAAAGCGTCAGTCACACGACGTGTAGATTTACTTGTAGATTTTACTCCAGGACACTTGAATAGGAACAGCATTCCCAGGATTAACCTGATAACCTTTGGTGCTGGAAAGCATTATCCTAGAGGAAATAGACTGCAAAATCCTTGAAGGAAGTGGGTGAAGCTGCGGAGAAGGATGACGAGAGCCTGAGGAGTCAGCAGGTGGCTCCAAGGGAAAGATGGGCGTCTCTCTCCACTTCCTTTACGATCTTAGGGAATTTCAGGATATTAGGATGAATTGCTGCTGATGGATGACCTGATACTCTGTTTCCCATTAGTGTGGTTTAAAAGAGATTTTCTACTGTTAGATAAATTATCCTTGGCACAATGCAGGCCCAAATGTATTCAAGTGGTGTGAGTTTCATCAACAGAATAAAGCAAGAGGCCGCGCTTTGTCCAGAGCTGACCCTGGGCTGGCAGCGAAGGCTCATGGTTGTCCTTTCCTGCCCACACCAAGCTGGTGGCTCGGGTGCTCAGCAAAACCCCAGTGTCCCCTGGGCCTGTGAAATGTGTGAACCCCTCGGCCTCCCAGACACTTTTGACTGAAGATCAAGACAACTTTGAAAATTCCTCCAAAAGGGAATGTGAGCGCCGTCTGGGTATAAACTGACTCTTTCATGTCACCTTTTTGCTGTCAGCTTGCAGCTCAAGGATACTGTCCCAAACTGCTGGCTCTCAGCCTTTAGTCTAAGACGTGTGCCTCAGGCAGTGGGGATCTCACTATCAAAGGGGAATTTTATAATTTGACTTTATCAGCTTTCTGGGATCTATTTAAAAAATCCTGTATGTGAGGGGAAAAATGTGTGGTGCAACATTTCTTTAACTTTCTTTTACTGAACTCTTCCAAATTAGTATCATATGAGTAGGAACTCTTAAATACAGTTGCTAGGAATGTACATTAGCCAAATTCCTTCCCGGAGGAAATTATTTTGTTACATACCCTGACATTCTTAGGCAATTTATCTTAAGGAAATAATCATAGACATGGTTAAAGATCTAGCTATAGACGTGTTTCCTTATCGTGCTGATTATTTATAATAATGATTAGTTGTAAGAGACCTAAGTGTCAAAACAAGTACAATTTAAATAACTTATTGTGCTGTGCGTGTGTGGTTATGGGCTGGGACACAGCAATTGAGAAAGTTGTTGTAGAGGGTCATTCAATGACTTGAAATTATTTCTAATATTTGGTCAAACAAGATTATGGTGCTGGGAAATGATCCCTTTCTAGTTATTCTGAAAATGTAGCCAGTGGTCATCTCTGGGTGATAGGATTCCAGGCACATAATTTATTTTTCTTATTTGCATTTTCTGTATACTGTACATTGAATAGGAGTTACTACTTTCATAATAAGTAAAAACATTAAAGTTACTAAAAATGAAGATGGTGTTTATGAAATACAGACACGTGCACACATCGTAAGTGATAGCTTATGGAGTTCTCACAAAGTGAATTACCCCATATAGGCAGAACCAGCCCAACAGGATACACCCGGGCCCAGAAGTCCCCCTTGGGCTGCTTTAGGTCTCTAACACCCTCCCCTCCCTCTGCCACCTCTAACTGCAGATTTTATGCACAGTCATGATTGACTTAATGACATATTCTGAGAAATGGACATGCTAACCTTCCAGATGCCTGGCAGAGTAGGTTTGTTTGCACCAGCATGACCACGAACATGAGAGCAGTGCCTTGCTACTGCTTCACTAGGCAATAAGAACATTTCAGCTCCATTTTTCATCTTATGGGGCCACCAATGTATATGTGGTGTATGACTGTAATTGGAATCACATAGTTTCTGTCCTTTGGGGTTCATGGCCTCTGCTCAACATTATATTTGTGAGTTATTCACATTGATCTGTGTGGCTGGAGAGTGTTCAATTTCTCTGCTCTACAGAACCCCAATTTGTGAATATACCACTTTGCATTCACTGATTCTTTTGTAGATGGACATTTGGGTTGCTTCCAGTTTGGTGCTATTTTGGGTAGTGCTGCTGTGAACAATTGCTTTGGTAAACATCAGTAGACATTTCTGCTAGGGAACATCTGCCTAGGAATGGAAATGTTGATTGCTGTGCCCTCATATGTTCCTGTTTAGTTTTAGTCGATATTGCCAGTTTTCCAAAGTGGTTGTACCAACTTACAGTTTTACCTCTGTGTTTTCCAGTATTATCACAAGATTTTCCCAAGATGCTCTGAACTCTTCTGGATTATTATTTCTGTTGCTGTCTTTGAAATAATTTTTTGTCTCCATTATGGTTACAGCTGTTAATTGAGTATTGGATAGATGTTTTAGAGAACTCTTAAGTCGTTTTTGCCTACAGTTTTTAGGGGAGTGGTGTGTGATGGCTCACAATGCATCTTCTCTTTCCTCAGAACAGCTTTAAATCTATTTGAAAACACTGTTTTTCTTCTAATAGCTGCATTATTTGAATTGTTAGATTATCTCATCTTCCTATTCCGATGAATAGAAGTTTATATATAATGAGGCTTCTTTATTGGGTAAAAAAAAAATGCTAGAATAGTATGATTAAAAATACAGATGTCTCTTACAAATTAAAGTCAACCTTAGATGAGTAGATTTGATGATCTTACAAACAGTATCTTTTTTAAGTGAAGTTAGAAGTGAAGTTAGAAGTTCTCCCAGAACTACTGGGAGACCAGTGAGGCCCACTGGCAGAAGATTCAATTCATATATTGCTGCTCAGACCCAGAGCTGGAACATCTACCCAGCTGATAGAAGTGGCTGTTGGTATAGTAAGAACATCAGATGAAATAGCAAAACCTAGAGTATTGGATGAGCTGATGGAAGCTGTGTGTTCAAGGTCTTTCCTTGGAGCTCCCACGTGGTGTAGAGGTTAGGGGAACTTACTCCTGCTCTTTCTACCATGTCCTCCACACTGCCCTGGGGGTCCCTCCATCTTTTAAAACTCCTTTCTGTCTCTGAGCGCTCACTGGGTAAGAATCCAGGTCTACATCTCTCTTTGCCTCGTCTTTTCCACATCCCAAGGAAAGGCATTCAGTCATCCTAAATACTGACTCATGGGTTTTTTTTTTTTTTTTTTAATATTAAAGGGCAAAAGAATAAAAAAAGAAAGGGCACGGATGTTGATGCAAAGCCTAACCAATCTGCACTTTCCTGACTTTTGTTTCTGGTCAACATGCAAGGAATCATTTCTCTGATTTTCTGGAATGTGATTTATAATATTATCCTTCATAAAAAGTATCAAGTATTTATAAGGCATTGGAAAAATGAAGTTCCAAACTTTGAGAAGGTGTAGTAAGAAATATTCGAGAAATGTAGTTTGGCAGGAGCTGTGAGCTGAATGTGGAGGACAAGGGGGTGTCCCCGGCATGTGGTGCATATCCCCATTGGAGGAAGAGACTCATTGTTCTGGTCTCCGGTATGTCAGCTGGATGTGTTCTGACAGACAGTGGGAGACCCTTCCTGGCTGGCTAACCTGGAAGGCTGCCATACTATGTCGTTCAAGGTTACATGCACAGTGTGGATGTGACACAAAGTACCTCCTTGTTTAACTTCTTAGGCCTGGTCTGAACATGTTTTCCTAAAGAGTAAGGGCTCAAAACTCGGTACTAAGTCTGAGAAAGTTTTTTTTTCTGTACAATACTTGAAGAAAATCTCCTTAACATCTGCTATATTTTACTCAAGGACTTGGAAAAAAAATCCCTATCTTTACATGGCATACCTTCTTCAGGTAGGGTGCTAGAATGGGTATGGGTCTCTGTATGTTTGCTCAGATTAAATAGTTTTGCATTCTAACAGAGCTAGCAAACCAGGCTGTGGACTCCATTTGTATAATTGTTATGTCAGGTGTGATAAATGTTAACATGATAATGTTGATTCATTCATTCTGCTGCTTCATTAAAGGGCCAGTTGAAGTGATAACAACCATTAATTTTGTCTTCTTTCCGGAGGTGGTTTATTTTCTGCAGAACAAAAGGTTGGCTTTTAACTACTCCTGCATATACTATCACAAGGCAAATATTTATAGTTTAGTTTATCTTGTTTAGGCCTAAAGTAACTGTGGTTTAATTGCTCAACAAACAAGGTGGGCCCGCAGGATGGGTAATTGCAGAGTCACTCCCACCAGAACGCATGCGCAGACTGCCCCCGTGTAGCTCTCACAGCCCCCAAACCTGAAAGGCGGTTCTGAATCACCTTATCTAGGATGAGGGTTGAGGGGAGGGTCCCCATGGGACTTTATTTCCTCAGCACCTCTGTTCACATACCTAGAAGGGATGTAGGATTTTGCTTTAATAAAACAGAAACATTTCTTGGTAATTGTATATACGTGGGAGTTTTACAAATGAAATCATAGTTTAAGAGCTGGAAAGGAAAGAGTGAAGCACACTGGGTGAAATAATATCCATTAGGGCTCAGGAGGGGGTCCAGGGGACACCTGCCTGCAAAACTCAGGCCCCATTCACCATGAGGTGTTGTCCCTTCAAAACCAGCCTTCTCCACTAATTCATACCAGTTTAAGAAGCACTGTCTTATATTCTGTTCTTTGTATTTTAGTTCTTACATATCAACCCAGAGGTTAATACATTGGGAAAACAAATACTCGTGTTAAAAACATTCCTAATATTTTCTCCATTTATTCAACAGTCGTTTATTGAACATCTACTTTGTGCCAGGCATTGTGGTATACACGGGGACTATAAAGTCTGACACCATTCTGCTCCTGCTCTGAGGGGAAGACAGTGAAATCAATGAGTGCCCAGAGCATAGGGCGATAAGGTACATGATGGAAATACCTTCATAGACTGTTGTGGGAGCACAGAGGGGTGGTGGTGTTTGGGGAAGGAATAAGCAGGGAGGGCTTCCCAGAGGAGGTGACATGTACATTGAGTCTTGAAGGATGAAGAGGAGTCACTCATATGAATGGGGGAAGGAAAGCAATTCAGATAAGAATGATTACATAGGAAGGCCAAGGTGATGGTTTCGAGGATTGCCCACCATTCAGCATGTCCAGAGCCCAGTGATGAGGAGAAGGGTATTAGAGATGGTGACAAGTGAGGAGGCTGATAGGTAAGCAGTGATCATTCTGTGAAGAGCTCCATTTAGGTCTTCATTTAAAGCAGTGGTTCTTAACCTGTGGGTTGTGACCCACAGGAACTGTATTAAAGGGTTGCGGCGTTAGGAAGGTTGAGAACCACTGATCTAAAGGATGGCAAACCATTTTATGTAGGTAAGTAGCATGGTCAGATTTGAGTTTGGGGGTTTTCATCCTGAAGCCAGGTGGGGAATGGTACGATAGAGGGGTGATGCAATCCAGAGAAGGAAAGAGCCCCAACTGTGGCCTGGGGCTTGTCTATATGCACAGCTCTGCATTGAGCTTGCCCCCAAGCCCAGAGGAGAGGGCTGTGGCTCTTTTTAGTGAGAAAGGATTTCGCTGGCTTTTGTTCCCCCTTTGCTAAGATAAGGAGTGTATAGACATTAAGGGGAGCAGGCTTGGCGGTGGGAATGGGAGGGAGGCCAGGGGGTATGTTTGGGGAATATTGAGTTTGTGGTGCAGGTGGGTTCTCTCTTGAGGAATGATAAGTGGATGGTCCTGTATACGGGGCTCTTGGAAGCACGCTGGGGCCTGAGTCTACAGATGCAGAGCCTGCAGCATGACTGCCAGGAAAGTTAGAAGACTGGCTCTTGTCACCTAGCACACAGGTGTAGAGTGAGAAGAGCCAGGTCTGAGGATGGATCCTTAGGGACCCCACATTTAAGTGGCAACCAGCACAAGAGGAGACCCAAGAGGGCACAGATGCCGGAAGACAGCCTGGATGGTGATGCTGTGGGGGCCTGGAAGGGGAAGTTTCGAGAAGGGATGCTCAGCAAGGCCGAACACTGCAGGAGGAGTTCACACGGAGGGGTGCCCACAGCCTTTGTTCCTCCTGACTACTGAGAACACAGAGGAGAAGCCAGTGACCAGGCTCGGAGTGGTCAGGAGGAGCCGTGCAGGAGGAGGCAGGATTCAGATAAAGCCCCTCACATTTATGTTTGGATAATAGAGGGAAGGTAGGCAGACTTCCCAGCTCGAGGAATTAACTTCGTGGTGATATGCTAAGACTTCTCTGAGGGCACCTGTTTGGGGCCCTGGGAAATGAGGGCCAGCCCCACTTTCAGGGCCCCTGGAATCTGGTCTCCCCAGTGAAGCTTTGTCTGGTCTCCATCCTGTTTTCTCTCTGCCAAAGCTGGGAGCCTCTTCTCCCTCCCAATTGCTCATGACGCTTAAGCCATCCTGCCACTGGGCATTTACCACCTTCCACTGAACACCACAGTGAGCTTTCTAAGTCAGATCTCCCCAGATCAACTCTCAGGCGCCCAGGAGCCAAGGTGACTGAGTGTTCTTCTTTGAATCTGTGGCACAGTTTTAGGCCCAAACTGCCCAGTTAATAGATACTAGCTGGAAGAATCGATGGCAGGGAACCGATGGCGGAGCCGGGCTACCCAGGGATGAGACTACTCTCAGGCACTGACCCAGGGGGAGGGTTTGCATCCCTCTCCACTTCAGCCACTCAAGAAAAGATTTGTTCTAGCTTGATTCTTCCTCATTCCTCTCTCTCTCTTTCTCCATTTCTCTCTTCTCTTCTTTCCTCCCTCCTTCTCACTCCCTTCTTCCTTCTCTCTCTCCCACTTCCCTTCTTTCTCTCTCTCTCTCCTTCCCATTTTCTTTTCTCTCACATTCTTCTTATCTCAATTGCTCTTTCTATACTCATTCTTATCAGAAAGCACCTGGAAACTCACAAAGCTGGAACTCAATCCTTTATTTTGCTGACATACCAAATACAGCTAGCATCCTTTTGATTGGGGCTAGAGTTTCTTTGTGAAATGTGTTGGATCTCACTTTGGCCTGTGTGGGAAGCAGAATTAGGAGAGAGCAGAAGCTCTCTCTCTCTCTCTCTCTCACTAATACACACACATTTTAATACATATAAATGCTGTCAATCTGTCAGGTGCCAATGTAATAAATAGTTGACATTAAAACTGAAAACCCCAACATGAACATGAGAGCTTTCTGCAGCATAAAGAGGAAGATCCTTTTCTTTCCTGGCTTCCATGACTCTTTAATTTGAATATGGATTATATGAACAGGGCTGATGAAAATTCTGGGCTGTAGCATCAGAAAGACGTGGGTAAGACTGTTTCAGTGGTTCTCTGGGCAATTACTGACCCTTCCTGTGCTTTCTTATCTCTGACTGTGGTTCAGAAGTGGGCCTCGTAAGGATTGGGGGAGGATTCAATGCCATGCTGTTTGCAGATCACCTAATACCAGGTTTGTGTCATCGCCAAGACTGAGGTCCCTTCTTTCCTCCACTCCACATTCTCTCTTCAGCTTTCTTCCTTCCCCATCTTTTATCCTTAATTAGAGTCAAGCATTGAAAAGCAGTCAAGTCATCTTTTTATGCAGAAAAAGAATTCCCTTTCCCTTTATTATTTTAGGATCTGGCTTGGAGTGTGAGATGGAGTGCGTCCTTGTCTCATGGTATGAGATTTGGGGCTATTGTCTGTGGTCTGCGTTACTGGGTGAGAGGAATGATTCTATATTTGTTTACAACAGGCCACTTTGGATTTTAGCAAGAGATATTTGTATCATCATCAGTGATTCACAATTAGAGATTGCCAAATACAAAGGAGTTAGGTTTTCCTAGCATAGTTACTGTTTTGGTTGGCAGACAGTGCAGCCCCCTCACCCACCCTCTTTTTGATTACAGCCAATGATTGCATAACATTTTCAGATCAAGAGTTTGTTTTTTTTTTTTTTTTTTTTGAAAGCTAGCTGAGACACGTGGCTCTAGAGGAATCCTCATGGAATCTTAAACCCTAAGGGAGTTCAAGAAGAAAACTATTTCATTTTCTTGCCTCTGGGCTAGGTCTACATTTGAATTATCTAAGAGAGATATTGGTAAGTTCTTCTGTTTTTAGGAATGAATAGAAGACCATGTATGCTTTTCTGTTAAAATCAAATTCAAAGAGCAGCTTTTTTGAGACGCCAAATAGATCTTTTAAATTAATGAATCGGACCATGGTTTACATTTCCACAAATAAAGGAGGCCAGGAGTCAAACTGCCTTATCTGCTTAGGCTCTGGAAGTTAAATAGTAGAAAGAAATTTTGGATTTTGCAAACATAAGGATCTAGTTTTGTGGTTTATTGTAGCTGTTGATGCTTTCGCGATGGATTCCATCCCCTATGGAATCCACCAACAACAACCCACAGGTATTTTGTGGGTTTTTTTTTGTTTTTTTTTTTGTGGATTTATCTTCAGTGGATTTCATCTGTGGGATTCCTTGGGGTCTGGTGAAGGGTATTTCTCTATAGAATGTTTTGTGTTTACTTCTGACAGGTGCTCCGGGACATCTCTTATCTGAGACCACTTCCTAGACTCAATAGTAGTATTGGGTTACTTTACAACCCAGGTGAAAGTCAGCTCTCAATTACGAATTTCCTGGAACACTTCCTCTTTGCTTTCTTTCTTTTTCTTTTTTCTCTCCTAGAACCCACCCTGAGACCAGCATCCTTGCACAGGCTACAGTAGTCCTATGGAGGTCTATTTTACGTGGGGTATTCACTTCTTGTCCCACCCCACTTCTGAGTCCAAGATTAACTAAACCCTCACCCCTCTTTGGCCACTAATGTCCAAGCTCCTGGTCCCCCCATCCTGGGCACAGGCTAACCTCTGTCTCCTCTTCCTTTTTGACCACTCAGCATGTCCTATTCTCTTTCTGAGCTCAACTGGGCTTGTAAAATGATGTTTATTATATTTTATCCAATATTTCTGGGTATTTTATCCTGGGAGAGTTTCCAGCTTGTCGGTTTGAATACTGTCAGGTTGAATAAGTGGAAGTTGAAGTTTGAAGATTTGGTGAAGTACCTGCTCTGCCAATAGTTCCTCTGGCTTTGCCGTGAATGATTCTACCTCCTTAAGATTTGATTTTCTCCTTTGGAAAGGGAGAGGGGCCACTTTATGTACCGAAAAGTTTTACAAGAAAGCAAATTCACATTGTGAGATTAATCCTGCAGCACATGTAGCTGATGGCCTGCCCCGCTCCCCTGGCTGGCAAATGTCCCCATTGCCCAGCTCACATGAGCGTAGCATCCAAACTCCATCTCAGACTCTGCCTCTACAGAGGCTAAGATCACCACAATGCCCTGCCTCCCCCAAGCAATCACAGGTCTGCCAAACATCAATTACCTGGAAAGTTTAGATAAAATTCAATCTACCAGCGAATCGAGAATAAATCACCTGCCATATTTTTGAAATTATCTAATCTTTTGTATGTTAATTTTTCACCTGTGAGCACACAACACATTATGAATTTGAGGTTCAGTGAAGCTCAACTTCACGGGGTCTGGACGTAAAAGTATGGGTAGGAAAGTCATCTGGACCAACCCAGTTCAAAATTAAAGACTGAAAGCTTTAGCGATCACTTGAAGACACACATTGATTGCCATTCTCTCTTTCTCTCATATAAATTGTGGAGACTTTTACATACACTTTCTTGGCTCTTAACTACAGCCAGATTTGTTAAGTGCTGAGAATTAAAAGAGTGAGAGGAAATGCTAGTATGTTATCCCAGGTTTTGTGCTTGGGAAGCATGAAATTCAAAGGCAGCAAGGTATTCTCAGCAGGGAACATGTCCCTGAAAGAACAATTTTAGACCTGAAATTGTGAAAAGTATCTTAGATCTCTGAGCAGAATTTTGGACCCAGAAAAAGGATGTTTCGGTCCTTGGCCAGTGTAGATTTTCATTCAATATCCCCCTTTTTTTTGGTATGGACTAAACATGCTTGTTACATTGCCTGCTACAAGGCTCTCCATAAGTGGTGATTATATTATCTGTAATGATGATGGCATGAACATTTTCGTTATTACCATCATTTTCATTATCATGAGGACTGTGTCTTCCTCAATAAGCTTATGCTTCAGGGGCTGGAGTTCTGATTTCAGAGGTGTGTGAAATAAGAAGATATCGTTGGAATTGCTGAGTTTTCTGATGATGGCATTTTATGCTGGAGAAGCTTGGTGCTTTGTAAATTCCTAGGCAGGAATTTGTTCCTCCCATCCTCCCCTTCCCAGTCCATTTCTACTCCCCTGCTTGGAAAGGGAAGAAGGAAGCTTAAGGCACAGTGTCAAAGTGAATATAGGCTCTTGATTCTCGTTTCTGCACCATTACTGTGAAGTTCCAAGCCCCAGTTCTCCCTCTTCATATTGGCGTGAATCCACACTTGTGTTTGGGCCTCAACCCTAATAATAATTTATACACAGTCTGTTGTTAGTCCCGTTGACTTTACTTCCTAAATACCTCTTCAGTGTTACCACTTCTGGCCACCTCCACTACTGACACCATAATAGAAGCCACAATATCCTCTTCCCTAGATTTCATGCCAGGTGGTCTCCACTCAGGAGCCAGAATGAATATTTCAGAATGTAAATCTGACAACTGTCCAGCCCCCACACCTCCCTCACTCTGTCCCAAACCCTCAGTGGCTTCCTATAGCTCTTAGAACTCCTTCAGCATGGCTGAAGAGGCCTTCCCTCTCTCTCTACCTTCTCCTACAGTCCCATGTTGGTGTTCTGACTCTGGCCACACTGGCCTTCTTGATTTTTTCCTAGGGTTTTCTACCACAGGGCCTTTGCACATGAAGTACCCACTTTAGGAAGGTCACATCACACTACTTAACCCTTAGTTGATTATACACACTCTTAGGTGGCCAGAGAGTCTGTCTGGCTTTAGTCTTCACTGTGTCCCTAAGGTCTACAATGCCCTGGCACATAAGAGCTCCATGAGTGTTTGCTAAAAAAATAAATGAGGGAAACGTAGGAATTGAAGACAGAGATGCTGGCTCCCTCTTAGGCAGTCCTCCTGGAACTAAAGATTTCTATGAGTCTTTGAGGCATTTTCATACCTGGAGGAATGAGATGGAGTGGCTGACACAGAGCTTTGCATGTGATCATGTTTGGATCTCAGAGTTAGAGGGACGGAAGCTCACCTCTTTACATTTAGAAGAATAAATTGATGCTTATAAACCCTCACTTCTAAACGTTCCCCTTCTCCACTTAGCTCCCCATCCTCTGCTGACCTGCTGAATGGTATGTGGTTTTGGGAGGATCCTGCCTGCTGCTGGACTAGTTCTGCTGACTACAGTGCCCCACGCAGGGTGAAGTGACCCAGTGCTCCTCTGCTTGTTTACAAGTCTCACTTAATGCCTATCTCATGTAAACAACCTGCATCATGGTTGTGCCATTATTACATTTCATCCCTAAAGGATGAAAACACTTTCTGGAAATGTGTTTCAGAGGGGGAAGTCACAGCTAGAATTTTATCATTGTTTGCCAATGAGTATTAAAAACATTTGTCTTTAAGGTTTATGTGAGAATATCACATATTGGAAATGTAGGTGATTTCATATTATTTTGAAATCCAAGTTCAGTTTCATAAGATCAATATTTAATAGGAAATATATGAAATTATAGTTCTTATACTTTTTCTGTATCTATATATATGATTCATAAAGAAAATATACTTGCCAATGTATGAAATTCTGATTTCCAGATATAGTATTTTCCAGTGCGCTGTCCCTCTATGCGTGTGTGTGTATTTATCTTTCTTTAATTTAACATGATCAAAATTTTGTATCTGAGAACTGGAATAAACATGTACATAAAAGAGACCATTTTGGGAAGCTAAAGGCATCAAATTGTTCTCCCCAGATAATTTTGTTTATTTCCTGTTTCACAGTTGAAGAATATTCTTCAGTATCCCAGAGTCATTATGCGATTTTCTTGTTTACATAAATGTCTTCAAGGGATTCTGAAGAAGAAATATTTCAGTGTTTGTTATGTCGAATAGAAATGTTCATAAATCATGTTAATTAGAAAAAAGAATAGGAAATGAATAATCTGCGTGCAGATCAACCATCCAGAGTCAACTGGAAAAATCCAAGGTATTGGAAAATTCGTGGAGGCTCTTTTTGGTTTTGTTCTGGTTTTCTTCTAAAGGGTACATCGAAAAGGCACGACGTAAAAAGGGGGAGACAGATTCAGATTCTATCCTGAACACTGAGTGTCCGAAAGGCCACTCAGTGCTGAGTAAAAATGACAATAACATGGCGAGGATTTCTGGAATGAGTTTCTCAGAAAAGGGAGTACCTCTCTTTTTAAGGCTATTCACATTTGGAGAGGAAATCGAAAGTTGATGTAATTTTCCAACACTATTCAGAATACAGGCTTTAGAGTTTTCGTTTGCTTAAACTTTTCATCGTCCTTAAAATCATTTGGCACTTTAAAATTTTTAAATTTGCTTCCCTGTGTTGTGTCTTGAAAAGTGAATGCCCAGAACACCCAGATTATGAGGGAGGTTAGCACACGTGTTTTATAACTTCAAAACATTTTTTACATTCTTATCTCCAATAGGAAACTTGGAAACTGCAGAACTCTACTTTGGGTACTCTTAAGCAGCTCTCTTGTTCTTTCCCGTTATCTTCACAGATGTACTCCAGCTCATTCAAGGTGGGGGGAGGTGAGGATCAGGTTTAGGGAAGTGGGAGGACCCGTTTCCTTATAGTCTAAATATGCATTTTGAGAAATCAAAGGGACAAATTTTTCTCTTGTTGATCTTGATAGTATAATTGCTGCTTAGTTGGAAAGCAGCAATGCTGTACTGTTTATATAATCTGAGCCAAGTTTATTCAAATTGAATTTTAAGGAGAATCCTGAATTCAGTTCACTTTTTTGTTGTGGACTCAGACTTGATCAGACTAATCTCAAGGCATTTGTCCCATGGTTATATTACATTATTTAAAAAGTGATTGCTATCCAAGCTTAATCTTGAAATTAAAAAAGGAAAAAATTTACCTTACCCGTACCTTTTGCTTTTTTGAGACGAAGTCTCACTTTGCAACCTCAGTCTTTTGATTTAAGTGATCCTTCTGCCTTAGCCTCCAGAGTAGCTAGGACTTTTAGGTGCCCACCACAACAGTTGGGCTAATTTTTTTCTATTAGAGATGGGATCTCGCTCTTGCTCAGACTGATCTTGAACTCCTGAACTCAAGGGATGCTCCTGCCTCAGCCTCTCAGAGTGCTAGGATTATAGGTAGGAGCCACGGCACCCGACCACCTTTCCCATACCTTTTAAATTCTTTTTTTTTTTTGGCGTCTTAGTCTGTTTTCTGCTGCTATCATAGAGTGCCTGAGTTTGCTCACAGGTACGGGGACTGAGAAATCCAAGATTGGGGATCCATATCCCTGCTGCATCACAAGGCAGGGGAGGATGGGTGTGCCTGAAACTGAGCGCAGAAGTGGGAGGGGCCAGACTCATCTTTTAAATCAGGAACTCACTCCTGTAAAAACAGTTTGCTCCTGGGATAATGGCATTTAATCCACCCACAGTGGCAGAGCCCGCCTTCCTGGATCGCCTTTTAAAGATCTCATCTTTCAATACTGTCAGAATGGTAATTCAATTTCAGGATGAGTTTTGGAGGGGACATTTAAACTATAGCAATTTCCTTTTTATTTCTCTGTTAATCTCGATGTAGTCTCCAGAGAAGGATTGCTTAAATCCAAATCTCCATTGAAAGGAGCTCAGTATTGGAGTTTCTAAGGTATAAAGTTGGGGAAGAAATGAAAAATCTCCTAAATGATGGAGGATTGCTTTGTCAGCTCCCACAAAATACCTCTCTGTGGCTCTGGTCAGTTTCTGTATCTGCTGCAGAGAGCAGGAAGCATTAGCCCCTTCCCTGATAAAATGATGAGGGTGATTTGGATAAAAAGTTGGAAAAATACATCTGATCCAGCCTCTGCCACATGCCTCAGTTACCTGTTTATATTTCTTTTTTTTTTTTGAGACAGAACCTCAAGCTGTCCCCCTGGGTAGAGTGCCATGGTATCACAGCTCACAGCAACCTCCAACTCCTGGGCTCAAGTGAGTCTCCTGCCTCAGCCTCCCAAGTAGCTGGGACCACAGGTGCCCACCACAACGCCTGGCTATTTTTTGGTTGCAGCCGTCATCGTTGATTGGCAGGCCTGGGCTGGATTTGAACCCGCCACCTTAGGTGTATGCCACTGGCGCCTTAGCCACTTGAGCCACAGGCACCAAGCCATCTGTTTATATTTCAAAGGAGGCACCAAGGAATGCAGCAAAAGCATGGGCTAGGGGATTAGTGGTTTCAATTCCAGGTCTCTGTTTACCAACCAGGTGGTCATTTACAAGTGGCTTGAGGCTTTGTTTTTTTGGGGAGATAATAATGGAATTGTGAGACTTGAACGTGTATTTGCCTAGTACGTGCATAGTAAGTACCGGTTTCCTCTCCTCTTCCCTCTGGAAGGTTGGTAAGCAGGTCAGGAGTGGGGAGAAATGGAACAGCAAGGGGAGCTACGCCAGGGGACCTCCGAGTGAGCTGGTGCTTGATGGGTTTACAGGTGCAGCCAGAGATTTCCTTAGCCAGAGAGGCCGAGTGAGTTGGGTAAGAAGCAAGGTAAGAAGCAGAAAGGAAAGACTGCGTTTTTATATTGAGAAATCATGATAGGGTGGCCTGTAACTGCTCGTGATGTGTGTAGTATATCTGAAGGAGATTGCAGGATGTTCTGGATGGTTCTTATACAGAGAGAAGATGTGTGTGGCTGTCAATGCCATGGTTTTAAAGACTTTAGGTGAGCATGTGAATAGGTCCTCTGAACTCACTTTCTGGCTGAAGAAACAAACCATCAAGGGGTGACACAGACACTGTCTAGGAGCCATAGCCTCAGGGGGCGAATACGTAACCGTGGGCGATGGACAGTGGGAGCCCGTGTGGAAGCCAGAGCGAGGGAGGGGGCAGGGCTGGGGTTGGTCAGGGTCACTGCTGTTTGCAGTAGGGCTGAGACATCCCTGCAGCTGGTGTCCATGGCGGTTCTAAGGAGGACAGGAGTCAGGAGCGTCAGAGGTGGTTGGTTGGCACCCTCTGACAGGAAGGTGTCCCTGGTGTCTGCGAGGGAGCAGGGCCTCCCTGGGGACAGCTCCTTTTCTTACCACTCTGGCTTCAGGAGCAGCAAGAGGAGCAGTTGCCCTCCACCCTCACAGGCAAATGTTTTCCTGCCTTCACTTTTCTTAAAAATGATTTTTAGGTAGTTTATATCAGTGCAGGATCCTGGACACGAGTTCCTCTGCTGGGGGTGGGGGAATGGCTTTGCATAGTCCAGTGAGGGGAGCGGGTTTTCTGCTCCTGGCCTTTACGTGGGGAGAGTGGGTGGCTTTGCCTTGTGCTGACGCAGGGTCAAGTGTGGACGTGGGTGGGTTTCTTGGCCCTCTCCAGCAGCAGGTGGTATTTGGCTGACAGTGAAGGAGGGCTGGACATGGGTGGGTTTTGTACTGTCTGTTAGGGACTAAATGTTTGTGTCTCCCAAATTCACATGTTGAAGCCCCCGCCTAAATGTGATAGTACTGGGAAGCAGGGCGTCTGGGAGGGAGTTAGGTTTAGATGAGGCTGTGAAGGTGGAGCTCCTGTGGTGGGGAAGAGACACCAGAGCTCTCCCCACCATCTGCAAGCCAGGAAGCCAGCCCTCACAAAGGACCGAATGCACTGGTCCCTTGATCTTGGGCTTCCCAACCTCTAGAACTGTGAGAAATAAATGTCTGTTGTATTTTGTCACAGCAGCCTGAGCTAAGACACCATTTTTCATTGGCAATTGGTCACCACTTTGTACTGGAGCCAGAACAGGAACACCCAGGGCTTGTTGGAGAGACTCTTGCCCCCACTGGACCCCAGCAGGGCCTGCTGTACACTTGGACAGCTCATCCTGGCCTTTGCTTCTGTCCCCAGAGTCTCTTGGGGGCATTCAGAGGCCTGCGGAAAAATAGTTGGCAAGTGGGGGCAGACTTCCCTTGTGTCACTCACTCCCACAGAGCTTGTTAATGTCTTAGTTGTTTTCTTCTCACTTGCTTTTCTGACCGCCACAGCTTTCTCCTGTGGGCTGTCAAGGGTGAAACAGCACGTGGGTAGGTTCACTCTCCCAGAGGGCATGTGGGCCCACTCTCCCAGAGGTCACGCAAGTCCGCTGCCCCAGAGGGGCGCATGTCACTCTTTGGAAGTCGGTTTACTTCATTGCTTTTCAACCTCCACCTTCTAATGGGCTCAAACAATTATGATTTTGCAGATCATCTGCTTTTTTTTCTTATTTAAAGGTGGGCATGCCATTCTCTTGCAGCTTTCTGAGCCCTCAGCAGAAATGAAACTGGGAGTCAAAGCAACAGCTGGGAGCCAGGTGTTCTGATGGCTGCTGGGGTGTCCTTGTTTCTGGCACACCTACTTTTTCTGGCTATCTCAGCCTGATGGAAGTTTCTCTCTGTCCCAGACACCATTCCCAGGGACGTCGATCAGTGGGGGTCAGGGTTAGAAGACACCACGGTCACCATTTCTCTCTGTCCAGTCCCACCGTTGAGTCTCAGGCTCAGGAGTACCGCCCTGTAGTATCTTTGCTACAGTTGTCAGTTGTCTGGACCTTTCATTTAAATACCATACCGTTCGGCCCCGTGCGTACATATGTCCATCCTCACCCCAGCTTGGGTGCTGTGTATAAACCAGTGGCTGCAACAATATCAGGCACAAAAAAGTTGATACCAACTTGCTTGAGAGGAATGTTCTCTACGGGAGGACAGGGATGGGAGAGCCATCTTATCTGTTTTCCCCACATTTTTAAATGTATTGCCAGGGATAATTTTAGGATGCAATTGGGTTAAATTAGTATCTAGAGGAAAAAACCCAGTAGCCAGAAGTAACCTGGACATTAAACTCTTGGACTTTGACCACAATATTGAACACTTGGGGTTAAAAGGTTAGGAAGAGGGTGGACTGAGCTGTGTATTTTTGGCTTGCTTAGAATTATAGTTGCCTTTGGAAATTTTTGGTAAGCTGCCATAGATCAGGATTAGAACAAAGGCCATAAATATGGTTCAAAAAATGTCCTTTTGACATTTCATTATATGGTTTGCGATTGGCTCTAGTGCTAGTGCATTATCTGAATTGATGTAAATAGTATTTAAGTTTGTCTTTGCCTATGAGTAATCAGTATTGTATGTAGAAATTTCCATTTCTATTACTTAAATAGATCACCACCGTCGTTTGGTACACAGTTGCTGTGCACATAATTACTGCATGGCTATTATTAGGAAAATTGTGTGGGTAAAATCAACCCTGCTATTTGGTTCTGTCTGAACCTTATTGCCATCTGCTAAGCCATGTGGGGTTAAAACAAGTGCAGGCAGTCCCTGAGTTGCAAGCATCTGACTCATGTGCAACTCGGACTTATGAACAGAGGCTGTTGTAGTAAGGCCCTGAGTTGCAAACATCCGACTACCGTATGACTCATAATTACGAAAGGGACCATTACAGGGAAGAGGTAAATGTACTTGTTCCAATTTACATACAAATTCAACTTAAGAATAAATCTATAGAGCCCATCTCATTTGTAACCGGGCAACTGACTGTACCAGGGTATTTCTGAGCTTGGCCTTTTTGGAGGTGAGGTGAGCTCAATTCTCTCTTCTTTCTGTAGCCCCAAAGGTTGCAGTTGGAGTTACCACCAGAGAGGAACAGCGATTAAATAAAAAAACCCATAAAATTATTACACCCAACACAATGCGTTGCCAGCAAGCCTAACTCTGGGGTACACTACTTCTTTTCAACTAGTGCCCCCTCCTGTATGTCATTATCAGTTTCTTTCATCAGCTAAGTTACAAGATAATTCCCAGGACAAAGTTAGGAGTGTTGTATACTATTTAATGTTCATGAAATCAAAAAAGAAATTGTGACATATGTAAGATGACATTATGGAACGTTTAAAAAGTGGCATTTTTAAGTTGTATAAAAGGTACACCAGTTTATCAAAGACATTGTGTTTACATCACTGTTGCCATTGCTGTCTGTTGCCACAATAATAATGTGTAATACACAATTCCCAAATCTCACTGGCATATAAAAAGATACATTGTTTATTGCTCATGATCTATATGGGTCAGCTGGATAGGTTTTCTAGTCTTGGCTGGGGGCTCACTCATGTGTTGTGCCCTGTCTCCCACCACCTGGTGGGTTGGTCTGCAAGTAGCTCAGCTCACCTGTGTGGTCTTCCATCTTCCAGCAGAATAACCTGGGCTTGTTCTTTTAGTGGTGCAAGGGTACTAAGAAAGTGGAAGGACAGAGGCCAGCAGAAGCTGGAGGTTGAAACTAGAACACCAATAGTTATGCAGCGTTCTGTTGGCCAAAGCAAGCCACAGGTACAACTCAAGTTCAAAGGGTGAGGAAAGAGACCACTTTTCAAAGTCCTGTAGCCAATACATACTGGGATTGGTGGCATCATTTTTATTATCAGTCTCGTTCTGGTTACTATTGCTTAACTTAAACCTTCTCTAAAACTTAGAGATACAAAACTGTTTTATTTTGTCCACAATGTAGCAGTTCAGACATTGTGGAAGGGCTCGGCTTTGCAGTTGTCATTGGAGTCTCTTGGCTTACACGCATGACTCACGCTTGGTGTCTACACATGACTTTTCCAACAAGTAAATAGTCAGACTTCCAACACTAGGCAGCTTCCCTCAGAATGAGTGTCCCACTGAACCAGGTAGAAGCCACAGGCCTTGTCTGATGTAGCCTGGGAAACCCCAAGTCTTTACTTCCAGTATTTTCTATTGGTAACAAACAAGCCATTAGCCAAACACATTAGCCAAACAAACCACAAACCAAACAATTCAAAGGAAAGTGAAATACGCCCCACTTCTTGGAATGTTGAGGAGTTTGCAATGGACCACAAGTATTCAAGGAGAGAAATCTTAGTTCCCTTATTCTGGGATGTTAAGTCACAGTGCTATTATCTATAACAGTGAGTGTTATCTGAACACTCACCATTCACATTAAATATTGTAAATTATTCACATTTATAATTTACATATGCAGTTTTTTCTTATTGTGTATAGTTCTGCATATATAAAACTAATCCAGGAAATGATTAAAGGTTGCTATATATTTCATTCGAATTTCTCAATGAGTTTTGAGAAAATGTATACAAGTATACTTCCTACCTAGTTTAATTAGTATGTATATTATTCTTTAGTTTTTTTTCAAGTCACATTATTTGTGCATGTCTAGGGAAAACACAAAGATGCTTATAATTTTTTAAAATTATCTAAGAGTTCATCATAATTTGCATAGCAGTTTCCCAGGCTGAGTATCTCTGTTATTTACAATTATGCTAACTTGATACCACCATATCTTATTTATTGCAATGTAACAAAATGCCCCTCCCCCAAACTTAACATCTTTAAGTAATCAGCATTTACCATCTCACACAGTTTCTGTGGGTCTGGAATCTAGGATTGGCTTAGTGCCTTGTTGGATCTCTCAGGAAGCCACAATCACACTGTTGCTTTGGGCTGCAGTCTCATCTGAGGGCTCCCCTGGGGCAGGAGGATCCACTTCTAACTTTACTCAAAAGACGGCTGACAGGAGATTTCAGTTTCTGGCCATGTGGGTCTCCATCAGGCTACACATAACACAAGCTGACTTCCATTCATTAGAATGAATGATGCGAGAAGGATAAAGAGAGAGAGAGAGAGAGAGCACCCAAATGGAAGCTGGGGCTTTTTATAACCTAATCTTAGTAGTGATATGCCTTCACCTTTGTCATATTCTGTTGGTCACACATTTCAACTCTGGGGCAGTGCGGGAGGGGACCATGCATGGATATGAATCCAGAATGCAGCAGTAACTGGCCCGGTCATCTTGGGCTGGATTTTATCTTGCTACAAACATCTTTCCACAAATTGCTTTTTATTGGTAAATGGTAAGGGCCATTTACTTTTGGCATTCTCCCATAATGTGGAATGGCTACATCATGGAGATCAACTACTTACTGGTGCTTTTTTTTTTTCATTTTATGGTATTCGTACACGTCTAAATATATTTATGCATGGACGTATTTATTTTAATATAATTAGCCTTATGTTTTTAACATGTACATAAAATACTTCAGAACATTTTACAAAGCATGTAGTTTATGGAGAACGTCTAGAAAATGTCCTCCCTTGGCTGTGGTTTAGGAGAAAGAAGATAGAGAGAGAAATTGCTAAGTCCTGTAGTCTCCCAGAGCCTTTTCTTTTTCATTTTATTTAGTGCCGGTTTCTATAAATTAGGCTGCACTGTACCCAGCCTAGTATAAGCTACTGCCATTAATAGTTCTTTTAACATAAACAATTTTAATTGGCAATAAACTTGCCCCCTGCAGAACAGAATGTGTCCTTCACCATTTGTGCTGAGTTAGAGTTGTTCCATCTTTCTAATCTCTGAAGCAGCCTAAAGAAAGCGGGCTCCAGACCAGGATGCTGGAAGGGCCATTTTACATCAGGTGAGCATGGAAGCCTTCATCATAATCTGTGAACTAATTTAATACACCAGAAATGAATACTCATACATTTTGCGAGTTTTACCATTTATGTGAGATAAAAATATAACTGATTCATTTTCATGTCTGTGAAGATCTTTTCAGCCTTCCCAGAAATCCATCTGGGTTCATTTACATGGTGCAGTTTCCATCATTTCAAAATTTAATGAATTTTGTAGCACTTTCCATGTTGTGGTGGCCCTGAATAAATTGCCGTCACTGAGTTAAGTCATGGGGTACTAGGGACAGGACTCTGGTCATTCGTGCTAATGACAGGGCTTGCAATGATGGTGAAGTCCCAGCAACAGAGGGCAGGACGGGCCACCTGAGGGAGGAGTGCGTGGGGAGGGGCTGCCCTTTCACAGTGGCCATAGGGACTGTGCTGCACAGAAAGTCTACCTGTGCCTGGGTGGTCCCCTCCCTGCCCCCTCTGCTGTCGGAGACTTAGAAGAGCTGCCAAAGTACCTATAGAAGGTGTTTGGTTGAAAAAGAAACACACCAGCTAAAGCCTTCTTGGGGCATGCGAGTGAGCAGAGTTCTCAGCCGTGTGGAGGGATAAAGAGAAACTCTGAGAATTTCACAGCATTTTGAAAACATGAAATCATGCCAAGAGGGCCTTTGAGCAAGAAATTCTTGCAGATTTATGACAAGCCAGTGCCTGAGCTCCACACGTGACACCAGGGTTATGGCTCTCTAAGCTCTTAACCCTGTTGCTGACCCGGTCAGCTTCTGGCTGCGTTCGGGGCTGGTGCAGTTTGCTGCGGTTGTTGGTAGACCTCAGAGAAGCAGGATGATTATTTGCAGATTTCCAGAGTCTCTGCTGGATTCTTCACTTTCTCTTTCATACAAGGAAACTTTCCAGGATGTAGCACACCACAGGGTTGGAATGGCCATACTTCCTCTTCCACATCTCTTTTTGGGAGGAAGGGGATTCGGTGGCATTGGGGGGTGGGCAGAGGCAGCCCCTCCACGTTTCTGCTCATGGATTGGAGACACCTGCGTGTGCAAAGGACTCTATCAGTGATGACTGTATGGTTTGATTTAGGAGATTGTGAGTGTATATATGTGGATGATAAAATATATGTTGGTAGTTTATAATAATAAAAGGCTGACAGCCACATGACTGTCCATCTGAGACACTGTTTAAATGAAGTAGGGTGTATCCACGCAGCGGATCTCTGTGTAGCCGTAAACAAGGTGTGTCAGTGTGGCGGGAGCTGCAGCACTTATGTGTAGAAAAAGCAAGGTGCAGGGTGGCGCCTGTGACTCAAAGGAGTAGGGAGCCGGCTCCATATGCCAGAGGTGGCAGGTTCAAACCCAGCCCCGGCCAAAAACTGCAAAAAAAAAAAAAAAAGCAAATTGTAAAACAGAGCGTCCACATGATGTGTTTATTGTATTTAAAGAAAAAAAAGGGCTACAGAGTGCATGCTTTTTTGCTTGACTAGTATGACCCTTATCTGGAAGACTGTAACAAGAGTTAATAATATTAATTGCCTCCAGGGAGGGCCTGAGGGCCTGAAGGACACGGAGGGGTGGGGTGGGGGTAGGTAATGTTCACTACACCCTCCCATGCCTTTTGCATCTTGATTATAAAAATATATTGAAATATAATCATGTTGGAATGAGGCCTGGGGGAGCTGAGCCTTGGGAGGTGGGTGACTAGTGAACCCCAAGAGAATAGGAAGCCCCCTCCTCACCCCTCTTTTTCTTCAAATCATTACATTTCCAGTGCACATGTGGCTGGCACAGGCTAGATCCTCAGTAAATATTTGTTAAGTGAAAATATACGTACCACATGGAAAATCAACCTTTATTTTCACCTTAATGTGTGTATTACAGGCTTAAAAATGATTACCATTCCCCTGAATAGACATTTTTCCGGGGCAGAATGCAAACAGCCAATAGGTATGTGAAAAGATGCTTCACATCCCTAATCACCAGAGAAATGCAAATCAAAACCCCAGTGAGATTATCACTTTCCACCTAGTAGGATGATTGTTGTTTAAGAAAAAGGGTAAGTGTTTGTGAGGCTGTAGAGAGCCTTTGCACATTCTTGGTGGGAATATAATTTAATGCGGCCATTATGGAAAGCAGTGCAGAAGTTTCTCAAAAAATTAGAAATAGAGCTACCATCCTTCTAGGTATCTAACCAAAAGAATTGAAATCAGGATCTCCAAGATATCTGCATTCCTGTGCTCACTGAACCATTATTCATAACAGCCAAGATACAGAAACACCGTCAATGTCCCTCTAGGAATCAATACATTAAAAAAAAAAAAAAAGGTGGAACATACAATGGAATATTATTCAGCCTTAAAAAAGAGGGCAATATTGCCGTTTGTGACTACACAGATGGACCTGAAGGGTATTATACCAAAAGAAATAAGCCAAACAAGACAGACAAATGCTATGTGATCTCATGTATATGTGGAATTCAAAAGCGTCCAACTAATAAAGGCAGAGTGTAGGATGGCGGTGACCTCAAGTAGAGGAAGGGAAGTATGGAGATATTGATCGGGAGGTACAGACTTTCAATCAGGCAGGTTGAATGACTACTAGAAATGCTATGTGTAGTGAGGAGATTATGGTTAATAACATTGTATCATACGCTTAAAATTTATTGAAATCCTGAGTACTGGTGTGTGCACCTGCCCATGCATGCGTGTGCGTGCGCGTATACACACACGCACACACACAATTCACGCATATAAATTGCAATTATGTGATGGTTAGGTTAAAATTCAGTTAACTATGGTTATTACAATTAGTAGAGAACTTTCTCATTCTTTTAACAAAAAAAAAAAATTGCCATTCAGTATGAAAACTGTCTTGACCAGAGAGAAAAACAAAAAAAGGAATTCAGAATGAAAAGTGGTCTTGGTCAGGAGAAAATGAGTTTGGGTAGGGATATATTAGTTTTATCAATGTTCCCTCAACATTTTTTCTTTTCTAGGTAAAGTCCTCTCTTCAGATTTAAATAGTTGATAACATGAGCTGAAATTCTAATGAAAGCATTTGAATGCTAAGCGGACTCTCACAGGGTTTGCAGTTAGAGAGAAGCTGAGTCCTGAGTCCTCTTTTCTTTCCACTATTCGCAGCTTCCCACCTTGCCCCCATCTCCTAATCTGGGACATTTTGTTGCTCATGAGCTGTAGACCTATAGACCTTTGCCTCATGCCAAAGCGTAAACTCTTTAAGGAGGCTTGGCTGTGATCTATGTGGCACCATCTTTCTGCGATGCAGGGGACTGTTGAGTGCCTTGAAAGGGGCTAGCTGGGATGCTGATGGAGGGTTTGAAATGGCATGTTGTATTGTTTTCACCTGGATTTGCACAGGAGTTACAATTCTCAGGCGTGGGCAAGGAAAGTAAACCAATGCCTTATGGTGCACCATTGTCCCATATTTGGTCCCGTACGGTGAACTCCAGCCACACAGTCACCATGCGGGAGAATGAATGACAGTTGATGTCAACATGACCTTTCAGGGGATATGGGAGTAGATACCCAGGCAAATGGGTTGTGCTAAGAAGGGGGACCCTTGGATCCACCCGAGTGGCGTGTCTCAGTCTGGGGGAGAATAGTTAAATTCCACATGGGGCATATGTTACTGAAAGAAGAGCTCAGGTAGAAAGCAAATATCTTTTGAGATGGCTGGGGAGCATTTCTCCCAAGCCTGTGTGTAAAGGGAGTTACTAGCAGCCCGTGCATATTATATATAGCTAATTCTAATTGAAATAGGTTTTCTGAGAAACCAAAACCAAACAAAACAAGAGTGACGCTATCAAGACATACACACAGACGTGTGAAGAATGGATTGTAGAGAATTAAGCGATTAAAGGCTTAAATCCAGTTGTTTACATATAAGAAAATGAAAGTGGAACTTAAAAGGCTCCTATGTGGGAAAAACAAAGACCAGGATATGGAACGTTTATTTCCTGTTTGTTGTATTTAAAAATGTTTTTGGGCAAACAGCTGAATGTTACCCTCATCTGTAAGGTAACAATCATCTTTGGGCTAGGAATGCATCTCTCTTTGGGGCTTAAGACTTGGATAATAGAGTTTTCCCCAAACCATTACCTCCCAGAGATGCAGAATTTTATATTCTATCTTATTTTGAAGTTATAGGCCCTGAAGGTCTTAAATTTGGTGCTGGAAGAGTTAACTGGGAAGGTGGTAAAAATACACATTCTTGGGCCCTACTCCTGGGGATTTTGATTCAGTAAGTTGGGATTGGAGCCCAGACATATGAATATTCCTCAGGCATGCTGGGAGGTTCTGATGCACGTGGCATGTGGACTACTTTTTTAGAAGTGCTTTTCCAGTGTTTCTGGGTTTTGTTTTGGTTTTTTGCTACATAAAGGCAAACTTTCACTAGACAGCAGTGTCAAGAATTACTAAAGCTGGGGTCAGCAAACTATAGTCTGTGGGCCAAATCTGGGGCTTCCCCTGTTTTGTAAATATAACTTTATTGGAACACAGCCACGCCCATTTCTTTAGGACTGGGCTCTGGCTGCTGTCATACTTCAGTGGCACCATTGAGTGGTTGGAACAGAGACCGTATAGCCTGAAAAACCGAAAAATATTGACTGGCTGACCCTTTACAGAAAGGCTGCCAGCTACCTGCTGAAGGATGCACATTTACCTGATATGTTACATTTATTTCCTTAAGAACAAATAAGGCCTTTCACCAGAAGACTTTGGTTATTTTTCTAGTCAGTCAAAAGTCTGTTTCCAATAGCCACAAAAATTTAAAAAGTCCCAGAATGGAGTAAGTTCAAAATAAAAGATTAAAGTAAAGTGGCATAGATCTTGAAGCAGAAGATATGTTTCAGGTGACTGAAATAAATTATTTTATTTACTGGAGTGTGGCATGGGGTAAGGGAGCCCCTTGGTCCCCAGCTGGGTTTGACCCTCCGTGTGTACACAAGACTTGTTCTGATCGCCTTTTCGTTGGAAATAGACAGGTGCATTAAATAACCCCGGGAAGGGGTAAAACACAGGTCTTCATTTTTCCATTGAGAGAGAACCTCTGTGCCTAATTCAGTTGGTGGGAAATGGATTTCTTGGCTTTGATAATTAAGCTGGCAAAGCAAATTTGGTTCCAACATTTTAATGAGCCAAAGTGGGTGGCCAACAAATTGCAGGTTCAGACATAAATGTTTCAAACCTGGGTGGCTGTCTTTTAACCTGGGGCAAATTCTGTGATTGTAAGAAAATTTTAGGCTGGTAGCCAAGTTCAAAGAGTATTTGCCAAATATTAAGAAAAATGTGAACTGCTCAAAGCAATATTGTGTTATTTGGAAACAGGATTATGTTGTTCATTGAATGTGATTGGGATGATAAATTAACATCCTTGGAGTCCACTCAAATTATATACTTGTGAATATTCGTACTTGTGTGTTGGTGCCTGAACTTCACACACAGGATTATCTCTAAAGAGAGGAGGGAGGCGTGAGAAGGGAAAGAAGCGGACTTGTTAACCTTTTCTTAACTCCTAAGATCTTCAGACCCTATATTCAGATCCTTACAGCCTTGGTTTTCTGTCTTGAAGATAATAAAAATGTGGGCTCTTATGTAATAGAAGACCACTGTTTGGAGAAAAAAAAGATTTTGGATCTGAGAAATGAAGGGTTAATACTTATTGAATTTTCACCTTCAGAGGGAGGCTGCATTTGAAGCTGAACCCCGCTGGGTTCTGTGAGTGAACTTCACATCACAAAGGGTAGGGCAGATTTGCAAAGGAAAGTCATAAGATTTCCATTCAGGTTACTAAAATACAGTCTGCAGTCTAGGGCTGATCCAGTTAGCAGAGATAATACTAAAATGCAAAGTATGGTTTAACTGTGAAAAGAGACTTGTAAAAATAACACTGTGGGTTCTCCATTTACTCTTTCTCATTACTTGGTAGAACAAAATAGGATTTGACACAACGTTCATTGTGTAGTTACCCTGGGGTCAGAGAACTAAGCCCTGTTGCCTCATACTTCTTACATTTGCAAAAGTAATCAAGACTGAGTCGAATTGGACTGGAAAATCTATTGCCTTCCAGAGAGAAAGATGTTGAGAATCTTTTACATTACTTTCTCCTGTTTACCTCCTGACAGCTTACACAGGCTTTGTAAATTTTCTGATGGAAGGGAATCCAGATGGATCATAATCTATTTTATGCTCTTTAAGAAACTAAAAATTGGAATGTGTCTTTTGCAGACTGTTTTTAAAAGTCAATATGCTGCATGTGTGTGAACGAGTGTTATTTTATATTGGTATTACTTGTTACCTACGTCAGCAAATAATGACCGTGACTGTCAAGATCTTCTTTCTATAATGCAGTTTGCCTGCAACCTTTTTATGTGTGGAAAGGTATAGCGTCTTGTCCTGAAAGTTCTGGTTAAGAGCAGCTTATTATCCACTTCTCCTTCTGTGAATGCTGCTGCTTATTCCTTAACTATTCTGGTTTTTTAACACTTAAGCTTCATTTCCAGGTGCTACTCCTCCTTTGTAGAATGCCCTTAAGGCTCCCCTCTGTGCCCACTGGGGGCTTCTCCATCCAAGTCCCAGCTGAGTCACAGGTTGTTCACACACTGCATGTGTTTCCTTGTCTCTCTTGACCAGTGTCAAGGTCAGGTTTGGATCCTTGCTGCAGAGCCTGACGTGCATTAAGTGTTCGGGGCAGGGACCACCATCTGAAGGTATTGCCGTATTAAAATCCTCCAATCTTTTTTCGTTAAAAAATACTTACTCTGAACGAGGTGCGGTGGTTCATGCCTGTAATCCCAGCACTCTGGAAGACTGAGGTGGGAGGATCACCTGAGCTCACAAGTTTGAGACCAACCTGAGCTAGAGCAAGACCCCCACCTCTAAAAATAGCTAGGCATTGTGGTGGGTACCTATAGTCCCAGCTACTCGGGAGACTGAGACAAGAGAATCACTTGAGCCCAGGAATCTGAGGTTGCTGTGAGCTATGATGCTGTGGCACTCTACTGGGACTCTGTCTCAAAAAAGAAAAAAGAAAAATACTTATTCTGAAATAATTACAAACTTACAGAAGAGCTTCAAGAATAAAACAAAACTCACATACCGTCACTCAGATCCCACGAAAGTTAACAGTTAACCACATTTGTTTTTTTTTCTTTTTCTCTGCGTGTGTATGTGCATATGCTTACATTCTTGCTCTCTAATATAATTATCATTAATTTTCTGAATGATTGGAGAGTTAGTTGCACACACAGTGCCTCATTTCCTCTAAAACTTTAGAATATATTTTCTAAAAAATACAGAATTCTATTGTACATAAGCCGTAGGACAACCATCCAAATGAAGATATTAACATAGTTATAATTCTATTTAATGTACAACCCCATTAAAAATTTGTTGATTGCTTCTATAATGTCTTTTAAACGTCCACAGTCCAGTCCAGGATCATCTCCTTAGTCTCTTTCAGGAACACTTTCTTTTTTTGTTGTCGTTTTAAATCCAACACAGTAACTTCGTGAGGATGTCCCTTAATTTGGTGCTGCCTGACGTTTCTTCAAAGTCAGATCCAGGTGGTGCTTTTCTTTTTTTGGACAGGAATAAATGTTGCAGAAGTAATGTTGCTTCGTCTTAGGAAGTGTATGATGGTGATTCGTCTTATCAATTGTGAGGGTAACTTTTATCACTTCAATAAAATAGCATCTGCCAATATTTTGTACTTAGACACTAATGGGGAGTTAATACATATTTTATAAGGAGACAACTATGTAAATATTCTGTTCGTCGTCCGATTTTCATCTACTCATTTTAGCATCCATTGATGATTCCATTATTACCCAAATGGCTGCAGATTTTTCTCCTTCTCATTCTTTCTAGATGTATTACTTGGCATTCTACTGTAAGATATTTCTCTCTTTCCCCATTTATTTATTCATTATCTTTGCCAATATAAATTCATGGTATCTTACGTGATTAATGGGTTATAATCCATTACCATCATTATTTATTTTGATGCTCAAACTAAGAGAACAGAGATAGAAAATATATGAATGTATACACTCACAAAAAGATATATATCGGGTTTTTTGTTTGTTTTGTTTATTTTCTTGTTCTGTCACCTGGGCTACAGTGCAGTGGTATTGTTATAGCTCACTGTAACCTCAAACTTCTGGGCTCAAGCAATCCACATACCTCACCCACCCAAGTAGCTGGGCCTACAGGTGTATACCACCACATCCAGCTAATTTTTTTTCTGTTTTTTTTTTTTTTTTTTTGTAGACACAGGATCTTGTTCTTGCTCAGGCTAGTGTCGAACTCTTAACCTCAAGCAATCCTCAGGCTTCAGCCTCCCAAAGTGCTAGGGTTATAGGCATGAGTCTCCACTCCCAGCCTTTATATCTACCTTTTAAAAACCTTGTGCTTATATTGATACTCCAGTTCCAGGCTAACACCTTAGGTTTATTCTAGTTTTCCCTCTTTCCAGATTCATAGCTACTTCTCTAACCAAGGAAAAACTTAGCCCCATTCTCTTCAAATATACTCACTGATTCGCTGTAGCCTGTGTGTGCACCCAGGCCTCATGGGCTGCTGGCCCCACTGGCCCTGACCCCACATGAGAAAAATGTGTACTAATTCTTAATTGGTAAGACTGATGAAATTGAAATAAGAAAGAGAATATATAGGAAGAGAAATGAGAGAGACAATATAGTATTCTGCTGGTCTGTCAAACCAACCCTCATGCATTGTCACAAGGCAGGTTTTTAACTTCTAGAGTCTAAGTAACCATGGGCATGGAACAATTCTGTGAGAGAACAGGGCTAGTTCGCTGGTGCTTAAATGATACAAACCTGATTTTCCTAGCCATGGAAGGGGGCTTGTAATCTTTTGCATTGAAAGTAAAATTTTTACTCTAAGACCTTGAAAAGACAAACGGTATTCTGGATTGTGCAAAAAATTTCAGGGGTAAAGAGTAAATAAGATTTTAATTGTTTTTATTAATAAACAAATTACAT
This sequence comes from Otolemur garnettii, assembly GCF_000181295.1. Taxonomy (NCBI): domain Eukaryota; kingdom Metazoa; phylum Chordata; class Mammalia; order Primates; family Galagidae; genus Otolemur; species Otolemur garnettii. The sequence continues at coordinate 1,039,667 of NW_003852437.1, read as the reverse complement.
AACCTAGTGATTAAAAAGTGCTAATAGAGTTGATGTAATGTATTTATAGCTCTTACCTGGCTCTTAAATGGCTCGAGGGTGGCTGTGTTTATGTGGGGGCTGGTGCACTTTTCACGTGTGGGCAGACACTGAGACCAGTGTGGGTTCCCCCACATCTGTCTCCATCACCAGAAAGGCAGCGATAATGTCCTTCAGTTTCAGAAGAGGGGATTGGGAGACACCATTCTTTGAGTTGAAAAATGTAAAACTATCACATGCCATGTTGATTTGGGGGGAGCATTTTTCTTACATCACTTTTCAGACTATATAAAGATTAATGGTAAAATCAAAAAGAATAATTTGGAAAGATTTTTACCTACATAACGGTGAACTGGAAAGAAAAGAAATTTGTCACTGACAACATAAAAACTACCCTGGGGGAAAAGTAGGCTGTGAATTAACCGGCAGTCCTTTGCCCTAAGAATGCCTGTTGTATCTCCAGCTAACATCAGATCTTCTGAAATCAATAGCAATCTGGTTGCCTGCAGAGAACAGTTGCTCTCCTGTGTTTTAAGGGACAGAGAGACTGTGCATTTTTGTGGTAAACATAATTTAGAGGAGGATCGTATTTTCTTCCTTAATTTATTAGCTACTGTTGCTGCCTTATCCTGTTACTCACATTTTCTTTTCATTATTCAATTGGTAGTGCAGAAAAAGAAATATGATATTAGGATTGTTAGCAGAATGCCTTCATTTGGAAGGGTAGGAAATAAAATCTTTCTTAAATCCTGCCTCCCACATTAGAAAGATTAGCCCTTGTGTTTGGAGTGTAGGTTAGCATTGCTTTCTGGGGGATTTTATCTTGCACACTGTAGACTGAGATGAGAGACTGTTTTTTTCAATAGAATTTTAGATGCAGAATGAATGAAAGTGGATAAACCTGGCAAAAACACCTTCCAGCGATGCTGACCGTGTTTGATGTTTTTATTCCTCTAGGTAGATTTCTGGTCTTTCGCTATTTTTCTGCAAGCAGTTTTCCTTTCAGTTACAAATAATAATTAAAAAAAGGAATTCAGTTTAGATTCAGAGAGGATTTAGAAATCTGAGCATGGCTGGACTGATAGAAGGAGATAAAGCATCAGACAGAGAGGGCAGAAATGAGAACGAAGGACCAGTAGTAGCCAGGAAATCTGAAGGTGTTCTTGGTGTTCTGAGAATTTTCCCACGACAACTCAATGCCTCTGTTTATTGAGGCATCAGAGTGCATTTAGCTTTATGAAATTCGCATATTTCTGGAGCTCTTCAGTTCAGGGTAAGTTGAGGAAGCATGCCCAGTTAAGTTTTGAGGGCTGAACTGCAGGAATATGTTGGATACAACTGGCTGTTGTCTAGCTTTGAAAAGAAGGTCTGTGCCCTGGTCACTAGGGGATGGTGCAATCCCAGAGAGAGTAAAAGATAATTCCCCTTCCTCCTGCTCGACAGACTCGGGCCGACATGCTCTACTTGGTCAGCAACAACAAGAGTCTTCTTTGAAGACTGAGACTGTGTAATACATGTATACACAACTGGCTGCTTTTGGAAAACTCCAGAGATCCACTTCTGTATATTCTACTAGATGTGTGGGGTGGCACCATTTTGAACCATCCAATCACCATCATCAGTAGAGATCACAGGTACATTGAAAAGGAGTGGGCAACCGGGGGATGGGTTTTGCTAGAAGGTACACTCATTTATTTCCACCATCTCTACATCAAAGAACCATCTAGGGGATAGATGGTATTTTCTTAGCACCATAACCTGGTCAATGGAGTTTCCTGGGTTGTTTGGATGACTGCAGGACAGCGTGGGGGTGAGGGTGGTTCTAAACTTGAGAGACAGGTATTGGGCACTGAAAGCAGTGGGGTGGGGTGTGTTGCCAGATGGGTCTGACTAGTATGTCTGCTGCTGGTAGCCCCAGCACATTTTATTACTTCACTTGGAGCCTATTTTGTTGGGTAGGCTGTATTTAGATTGCTTGTTTAGTTACAGTAGTGGCAAAGATAGGACCACCGGTGTCTGTTATGTATCCCCTGTGGATGAGAACATTGTTAATTAAGTGATGGAGGCCCACTTATCCCAAATAGAGTTGCAGTTAGATACAAAACAATTTTTAACCTAGGTCTTAAGTCCTTTAGGCACTTAAGGTAGATGACTAAACCTTGACACTATTGGGAAATACTTTATGGTTTATTATCTTAGCTTTCTTGAGTCTTAGGCACATCCCGGAAGCTCCCAAGCCATCTTAACTCTCCTGGGAAAGGGTTCTGGTGGTATATTTTGGGACTATCCATCTTTTCACTGATCAGCTAGTATTCAAATGCTCTGCACGCTCAAGGGTAAGACAGTGGCATTATGTTGCCATAATCTCAGCAGGAGCCAATTCAACTGCCTTTATGCCCAAGGGAAGAGTTCTCAGCCTAGAAGATACAGAAGAGAGTGATCAGTTCTTCTGTGTTTTCCAGTAGGAAGGTTCTATAGCATCTAGGAAAAGAGGAACAGCAGGGAAGGCCGGGCTCAGTGTGGATTTCCATAAGAGGGAGATATGTCCTTCATTTGGGTTATGAGATACAGAGTTGTAGGTGAGAGTGTTGTGGGAATAGGGATAAGACAGAGGCAGATTAAACTTTTAAGATGTATCTGAGAGACACTGACAGCTGCTAGGATGTTCTGGGAGACATCGTGGTGGAGTAAGCTACGATGGAGGCCGAGAAATCAGAGGAAGAGCTTGAATTTGACTGTAGGACAAATGGGTTCTGCCAAGGACCGTCCTGCTTTCACTCAGCATGATTTTTTAGTGGATTTCCTACATAGCTTATAGGACATTCACTTGATTGTTCATATAAAAAAAGACACATGCTTTTCTCCTAAACTAGATTTTCTACCATTTCGCTCTTCTTTGAACAGTGTGCCTTCTAGATATCTAAATTTCATGAGCCACGTCAGTTTTCAATTAAATCATTGGCCATAGAACTGAGTTTCAACTTTTTCTACCTGTACTAGTTTTTTATGCTGCCCTGACAAATCGTCATCAACTTGGTGGCTTAAAACAACATCAGTTTATCGTCATCCAGTTCTGTAGGTCAGAAGTTCAATGTGGGTCTCACTGGGCTAAAATCAAGAGGTCAGCAGAGCTGTCTGTGCTCTTTTCTGGACGTGCTAGGGGGGAAGGTCCTTCCCTGTCATCCTGAGCTTCTAAGGCTGCCTGCATTCCCTGCCCACCCCTCCCACCCTCATCTTCAAAGCCAGAAATGTCAGATTGAGCCCTTCCCCTGCTGGTCTTTCTGAACTGGCTTCTATCATCACACCTCTGTCCCCGCCTTTCTGTGCTGCTGCTCTCCGACCATCAGGCCCATGTAGGTAAATCCAGGTAATTTCTCCAGGTCCCTTTGCCATTATTATTTTATTTGTAGGTTCTGGGAGTTAGGACATAAACATCACTGAAGACCATCAGTCTGTTTACCAATAAATACCAATACAAAGGGCATTGTTGATGATGACTAAAAGGTAGATGATTTTTCTTGTTCTGTAGTGTGTGTGTGTGTGGGTGTGCAATTCATGTATAGGAGAACTTTGGGATATGTTAGCAAAGGGACCTTTGCTAACAAAGGATATTCTAATTATCATCAAAGTAGATACACTAATTTAATTCTACTTGTAGAGTGCTAGACGTCGAATTTTAAAAATTACATAAGATGTGTTCCTTCATTTCAAGAAGGAATCCGAAGCCTTTTAATAAAAAAAGAAAAGACTCAAGATCTCATCAAGAATATTAATCATGATCTTCGTTGTCTTGCCTTTTTCTCGATTGTAAAATTATTCTAGTTTGAAAAAAAAAGGCATGAATTAGAGCGTTTACTCTGTACTCATTAAAAAACAACCGTGACATACTATTTTGATGAACACATGTGGTTTAATACAGTAGATGATAGGGAATTTTTACTCTCAAGTATATATTTTTGTAAGTATCTCTGTATTTTTTATAACTTTCTGAAATGAATAGATTAAGGAGAGTACAGAATTCTTCCTCTAACAATCCATTTTCATTTGTTCCTTTTGAGAAAAATAAACTTTTTCATACACATTGTTGAATGCTGCCGTATGTTTAGAAACGCATTTGAACTATCCGCTTGTTGGATTTCAGCTGTGAACCCTATAGGTAGATGACTCTGTTAAATGACATATTTGTTCAATCTGCGTCTGGCAATTGATGTCCTTGACGACTTTGTTATTCTATATGACTTTTTTTCTTACAAAGGACACCGTAGTTATGCTGTTTAGATATATGATTTTTATTTTAGTGTCAAATTTGAGGTCAAGTATCAAATGTACAAAGAGCTCAGAAAGAACCTTAGCATAAGTTAATAATATCATTATGTTACTGGAAAAATCCAGCATACAGGGCTAGTTATAGAAATTATAATATTTGGGGGAAAATATCTAAATTATAAATGCTCCCTAATTATCATATATTTCATTTTGTTACGATGAGGAAGATGATGTAACATTAAGAGCACAGACTCTGGAACCATATTGCTTGGGTTACAGTTCTTGGCTCTCCCACTGACTTGATGTATGTCCTTGGCAGTCACTTTATCCCACTTGGTCTCATTTTTCTCATCTGTAAAATGAAAGAGAGGACAAAATGAATTTATGTACATAAAGCACTTGGAGCAAGTCCTGATCCATAGGAAGTAAATAAAAGTGTTTACAGTGGTAATTATTATTTATTATAATTATTAACTTTAGAGCTAAGTAATCATTCCTGAATACCTACTAAGTGTCAGCCACTTTTCAAGGCTTACTGAATCATTAATCAGGTCAATAGCAGATAAAAATAAATGTCAGAATAACATTTCATAACTGGTAGTGCATTGTGGTTATTAACTAGTACTCCATTTGAATAAGTCAACTGAAAACAGATTTTTCTCTTGCTTAAAAATTAGAAAGCAGATGCTATTTATCTGGGAGAGAATAAGCAGGAACTACCCAAAGTAGACATCATCTATCAAAACAACAGCGGCACCAGTTCCTTGAAGTAAGAGGTGGAAAATTCGTTTAAGAAAAGGTGTGCCCCAGATCTAGCGGAGGGTGACCAGGTGCAAAGTGGGTGTTTCAAGTAAAGCTCGGGGATTGATCGATTGATTGATTTTAGTTGTTGAACTTCAGATCAAACAGGTTTCCCAATGCTGGAGGAAAAAGATCCCAATTTATAGCCTTATATGGGGATGTGCCTCTGCTCCTAGGTCCCCCATGCCCAGGCATGCATACTGCCTGTCTTCCCCTTCCTGCACAGCCATCTGAGCAGTGTCCCCTGCACTAATGGCCATCTCTGTGCCCGGGTCCCATATCTGGAAAATGCAGATCTTGTCAGCCATGTTCAGGCATCACAGGGAAGCTGGGAGGGCACGTGGGATGATGGAAAACTCTGTCACATTCCAGCTGCAGGTATTAACTGTTCTCTGTTCTATTCAGTCTGCTCCCAATTCCTGCTCCAATCCATCCTATTATGCGTTCCTCTGTTGGCTTAGGGATGACCTAAGGAATATTAGGAAAGATTTTTTTAAAAAGTAGTATTATTGTTTGTGACCTAAAGTGCAAGAACATCCTGGGGTTAGCAGCACGGGTAAAGACTTGGCTTACCACCTCCAAACATTTAGAAACCACAGGGCACTACACTTAAAAGATGGCTAATTAACTGCTACAGAAGGGCCTGCAGATTCTGAAGCATCTTGCCCACAAGGTTGGGTAGTTATTGAAGAGATGGGAATGAAAAACAGCAAAACTTGAAATCTGTGATTTTTAATGTAATTTAAGAAACCAATGGTTCCCTAAAATAATTCCCTTAATAAAGTGACTTACTGAGAAGGGCTTTGTAGAATTTGCTGGAAACTGGACACGCCCACCCATTTCTTGCCAACTTGTGGCAAGTGCCCGGGTTTTGTCTAGCAACATAATGTGTGTGTTTAAAAATCATATTTCCTATTATCCTTTTATTTTTACATTTATAATTAAAAGTATAATTAGTTCAGAACATTAAAGAGATACAGCTATTCATATGGGGAGTGATATACCCAGCACAGGTTCTGTCCAGTTTTACCACCATGCAGAGGCCTGCACAGGGGGCTACCACAATGTTTTGGACTTACAATGTGTTGAGTGCTGCTGTGCCTTGAAATTGTGATCATTGCTCTTGTTCGCAGAACTACAGAGTATTTATGCTGGATGAGACCTCAGAGTTTTTCTAGTCCAGTGGTCCTAGTCGTTTGGAAACTAGTAAGAGCATTCCTTGAGGACTGTCAAGTAATAAACGACGTTTAAAAAAATCCTACCTTGAAGATATTATTCTAAGTGAACTAAGCCAGATACAAAAAGGCAAATATTGTATGATTCCACTGTACAAAGTACCTAGTCAGATTCATAGAGACAAAAATAGAGTGGTCATTGCCCCAAACTGGGAGGGGAACAAGGTAGAGGGTTATTATTTGATGGTTGTAGAGTTTCAGTGTGGGCTGATGGAAAAGTTATGGCGGTGGATATACAACACTGTGAATGTACTTAATGCCTTTGAACTATATATGCTTAACAATGGTCAATTTGATATATGTCTTAGTACAATAAAAAAAACCCACCATTTTTTCTCTATTTTTATTATTTATTTATTTATTTTTATTGAGACAGAGTTTCACTTTGTCACCCTTGGTAGAGTACTGTGACATCACAGCTCACAGCAACCTCAAACTCCTGGGCTCAAGTGATTCTCTTTCCTCAGCCTCTCAAGTAGCTGGGACTATAGGCACCTGCCACAATGCCCAGCTATTTGGTTTTGTTGTTTGTGTTAGCAGGCCCAGGCTGGGTTCGAATTCACCAGCCCCCCGTGCATGTGGCCGGTGCCCTAACCACTGAGCTACAGGCACCCCACCTATTTTTCACCACTATTGCATAAAAGAAGGGACATTTCCACGTCAGGAAGAAAGGAAATGAATAAAAGAAAGAGAATGGTGAGAGAAATAAAAAGAAAGGAAGGAGGGAGCAAGACAGGGAGGAAGAAAAATCAATCTCAGATTAAAGGACGAGCCTTTAAAATGATTAAGTGTAACTTTATGAAGAAAATCAATTCAATGTCCTTTGTTTTTCTCTTTTCATCACAGACTAAACCAACACTGACTGGTTCACAACCGCACTCCAGCATTTGGAAAGTTCTTTAACTACTGCAGTGCAGTATTCTCATTTGGCAGATGAATGAGTTCAGGTGTAGGCAGAGGAAGCAGTTTATCCAGAGTCACAGGGGTGTGTTTGTGACTTGGACAGTTATTTCATGACTCAGAGAAGAGTGTTCTTTCTACTGTGCCTTGCCCATTATTATAGGAAATTTGCTTTATAGGTTTAATTTTGTTTTATTAAGTCCTTATTGCTACTGGCTTCAGATTTCGCTATCATTTATTGAATTTCTTCTGTGTGCCAGGAATTGTGAATATTTTCTGTTTTCATTTAGCAGACTTTTCTGTAGTGCTTATTAGGAGCCAGACACATTGTCCTGTGTTTATTACACATAATAAGTTATAGAATCTTCACCATATCCTTAAGAGATAGGTAGAATTATTGTCTCTATTTAAAAAATAAGGCAAGTAGGCCCAGATGGCTTAATTAAGTACTTGACAAAAGTCATAGAGCTAGTAGGTGTAGATTCAAATTTGATTCTGACTTGTTGCAGATAAACTCAGTTACCTGCCCTGATTATATGTAAGGGGTCTAATATTTATAAGTACATTTGATAGAATATTAATTAATTTTAGACCAGACACCATCAAATGCATCCTTTTTAACTCTGAGATATCTCATGATATCTTTAGGTGACTCTGAAGATAGTGTGAGATCTTTATGGAAGTCAGTCAAAATGAGATGCCAAGTTTTTTCATGTGCTTGTTAATTTTTGTAGCTTTAAAAATCTGTCAACTGGACATATTAATTATGGATATAACTTACATGTCTTAGTACGGACCCCTTAGGACCCTAGAACAGTGCAAGTTTAATCTAAAGATGTAGCTGAGAGAGTTCTAAAAGTCCATCAGTGTCCCATGGAGTGAAATAACAACCCGCAGCCCAGCCCCAGGTCTGAACCACCCAGGGAAGGTGGCAAAACGGTGGGGAAGCAAAGATGATGGTGTCAGGGCTATTGCACATTGAGGTGGTAATGGCCCTGATGGTGAGTTGGTGATTTGGAGGTGCTTTTCTGGAGGAAAAGTCAAAGTACTCTTGTGTTGGAAAGTGAGTTGAAAAAATGCAAATTCTGTGGCATCCCCTTTCTGCTATAATTTACTATAGTTGAGATGCCCGGTGGAGAAGTGTAGTCACTTTATCTCTGGACCTTTGTCAGATGAGTTTTATTTGATATTTAGGCAAGGATTCAAAATTTATGAACTATTTATATTTTTTGATTTTTTTCCCCCCAGCTTGCTTCTTAAAACTAGCAGGCAGTGCCAAATCAGTATTGTATTTCTGTCTTTTCTTTGTCATAACTGTCAGAACAAAAAGTCAGGAGAAAAGAGTGAGAAAGAGCCTTCATCGTGAATCTTTAATAACATGAAAAGACGGTGCAGGTGCTCCCTTATCCAATACCGTTTATTAGAATCATTCTTCACCCCTTGTCCTTCCCAGAGAAAGCACCAGATCCTCGGAGATCTTCTCACCACTGTGTCATTTAGGACTGTGAAGGTGCTGTCGGCAGGGCATAACGAAGCAGTAATTGACAATAAAAAGAAAACGTTACAGTTTTTTTTTTTTTTTTAATTGTGGAACTGTAGAAAGATAAAAAGAAGACATAGACTTGGCTTTCAAAGAGGAGAACCAGAAAGTTCCAGGGAGAAAACATATATGTCCAACATGAAAAGGATACTTTGTGGTCAAGGAAAATTAGGTAGAGGACACACAGGCTATAGATATTCCAGCCTTGCTGGAAATACTGTCAGCTTTCCAGACGCCTACCTAGAAACTTCATAGAGTTGTCCACTGTACAGATCTGCAGCTCAGAGAAGTGGAGTGATTGAAATTCAACATGCATGAATCTGAATATTATTTTTTAAAAATACAATTTCAAAACCAACCATTTCGTCCAAAAGGTTAAAGGGAAAAACATTTCTCCAGATCTAAGCACAGTCTTAAGGGCCTACATAAAGCTTGATGGTGTAGGAGTGAAGTCTTTCTTACCCATATGAGCATTCTGTGCAATGGCTAATTTTTAAAGGGGCAGTTGCCATGTTGGCCTTTCCTCATCTTGTTTTTTGTTCATAAATTGATGCTGTTATTGCGACAATATGGGTGAGAGTCTGTCTCAGATATGGGATTTTTTCCACCTGTTGTCCCCATGGTTTTGCATTATGTAACAGCTTTATAAAGGATCCCAAAAGAATAGCACTAATACATCCAGGAGGAAGAGTCACAAACACTTACAAGATGTATTTCATTTTCACTTTGAATCTGTTTAAGCTAAGAGAAAAAAAAATCCAATGTCAAAATAATCTTGATTCCTTGACCACATTAAAAACAACAATTAATTACTATGTAAGTCATTTCTTACCAGAAAACTCTTAGGTGCCAGGAGATAACTGTTAGATTTCTGAGATGAAAGAAAATCATTTTTGAGAATGCATTCCCTTTGCTAAAACTATATTATTTCTAATAAGGAAGCCACTTATTCATTTAGTCCTTGGTTTATGAAGTAGTCACTTAGGGCACATACACAAATAATACAGAACATCACTTGTTCACATGGCATGAGTTAGGGGTGCTATGTGGGGGGATCTCAATTGAGTAAAATATGGGTCTTACTATCGTGAAATTCATATTTTTTGCCTCATTTTTTTGAGGCAGAGTCTCCCTTTGTTGCTTTCTGTAGAGTGCCATGGCGTCATAGCTCATAGCAACCTCAAATACTTGGGCTGAAGTGATTCTCTTGCCTCAGCCTCCCTAGCAGCTGGGACTACAGGTGCCTGCCACAATGCCCAGCTATTTGTTGTTGTTGTTAGTTTATTTAGCAGGCCCGGGCCAGGTTCAAACCTGCCAGCCCTGCATACATGGCCGGTGCCCTAACCACTGAGTTATGGACGCCAAGCTGAAATTCATATTCTTTTAATGACAAATCTCCGAAGTTTGCTGATGGAAAACAGCCGCTTAGCATGACTATTAAGATACAGCACCAGAAGAATACAAATAATTAATCAATCTTTAAGGCAACATGTTGCTATCAGTTCTCAATTCCATCCCAGGAAACCAAAGACCTTTTACTGAATTAAAGAGGAATAGAAAATGCTTTATGATCCCTAATGTGAGAGAATCAGCCCCGAGTTCTACATCTGTGTATTCAGCCAACTGAAGATCAAAAATATTCTTAAAAACACAATAAAAAGTAACAATACTTTAATACTATATTATAAAAACATACAAATAATACAGTACATCAATTGTTCACATGGCATTTACATTACAGGACGATGTGTGTAGGTTATAGGAAAACACTGCCCCATATTATATCAAGGACTTGAGCATCCTCGAATTTTGATGTCTGCAGGGGTCCTGCAACCAGTCCCCACAGATGGAGAGGGAGGGCTATACATAGAAGGTGGTCAGTTGTCTATTTTCCAGTCGAGAGAAAGGCAGTAGCTTGGCTTTGTCAGAGTCTGGGTCTTACTCAGGCGTGTCTCTGGTCTCCTGGTGTTGAATGTTTGTCCCTGTCATCATGGCCTGTTATGGTTTAATCGACTCAGTGGTTTTGTCATGAAGGGCTTGAGTGCCACCATTTCCTGAGCCTCCAGCGTGTCATTTGCCAAGTTGCAGGATGGGCATCATGTGTGTCCCAAGCCAGGGGTCTCAGTGGCACCCCAGAGCACTGGCCTGTCCCCATGCTGGGTGGGGACCTTTAGTGCCTTCTAAAGTGAAGTCCAGTTGATTCGTTTCTGGATCCTAAATACGGACGTTGTGTAAAAATATGGGAGTGTCTGGGGCAGGAAGTTCAGAGCCATCAGCTGTCCTTGGAAAATACTTTTCCTTTTCAATTTGATGGCTGTTTTTAAAAAGGGACGTCAGAAACATGGGTGAGCTTGAAGATGGGCATGTGTTTTCCTCTCCTGATGGCACCTGATGATGTTCAGTGAAGCCTGAAAGAGACCATGTTGTGTGTTGTCTGGCCAGTAACTTACTCAAATGAGAGGTGCTGGGTTGTGGTGATTTGTAGAACTTTAGGGAGTTTTGTTTTTTTCTTTAATTTGAGCTGTCAGAATTAATGATGTTTTGTGGAAAGGGAGAAGCGGTTCCAGGCACACAAGGGGAGCAACGGCTTGTAGCACTCTGGGTCCCCACAGCTACATGGGCTCCAAAACACTCTCGCCAAAAGCCAGTGCAAGTCAGTGTGTATGGAAATTATTTATTCTGAGTCATGCGTTACTTTTCTTAGCCATAGTTATTATTGGTACTGTAATGACTTGGCAGCATCTCTTCATTTTTTCTTATGTCTGGCTCATGTTTGAATGTGTAAACTCCATCTCACAAAAACCCAACATTTCATAGGACCTACTTGGCACCCGGCCGTGTTTGCCCAAGAACCTGATTTCTTTGTAGAAATGCATAGTGGACATGGTCCATCTTGAATTGATGCTATCATAGAATTGAGGGGCTGCCACAGTCTGGTTGAGTCACTTTGGGTGAGTCATTTACCTTCTCTGAGCAATGGATTCTCCGTACAAGGATTGGATTAGAAAACCTTTCAATTCCAACCACTAAAGGAATTTAGGTTTTTTGAGGTTGATGAACACCTTCTAATTGTTCCTACGATGCATCTGCAGCTCTCTGAGACTTGTTACTATTTTGGGATGCTACAAGAAACACTGAGAGATTCTGCAAAGAGATGAACCTTGGGTCCACTAAGTATGGAGATGTGGGTAGGTGGTTTGAGGGTATGCAGGTGATCTCTTGGGGAGGCAGGGAGTTTATACCAGATGGGTGAGAAAGCAGGACGTTTTTCAGGAGAAACAGATGCTTAACAGAACTAAGCTTTCGGAGACACTTAGATTTGGGGGGCACTGGATGACTAGGCTCTGGAGAAGGCATTAGCAATTCAATTTGAAGTAGCAATGGGAAAGCACAGGACTCAGCCGATAACATCAGGGCACAGATTAAAGGTGAAAACAGAATTCTAGATAGTTCCAAGGATATTGGAGTAAGATACTTGCTCTCTATTGATCCCATGTATACTGATGGCTGTGAAGCAGTATACCTGATATGAGTTTGATATGTGTTAGGATTTTAGGTGGCTTAATAATAAAATACCTCTTTAGTCTTCTCCTGATTTTGGCTTGATTTGGGACCACTGGAGAGAGGCAATTTTGATAAAAATGGCTTTAGGTTGGATCCCAAAAGGTTCACTAACTCTTCTCTAAATTGAATTTATTCTCCTAAATCTACACCCTCACCTCTTACTGGGACAAAGCCTAACCCTCTAAGACAGAGTCAAGGGGACAGGCTGGTTGTAAAAGCCAGAAATGTTCAGTTGGTTTCTCCAAAGCTCATGCAGCATACAGGTTACTACGAGGAGATGGGAGGAAAGTCAGGCCAGGAATATTCTCTAACTGAGCCTTTTTCACTTGGATTCCCAAGGAGTGGAAGAGGAGGCCCCTCTTAACTCATTGTTGCCTTGGGAACTATGGTGGAAAATATGTATTCAATAAATATTTATTAAATGCCTACCAAGTACCAAGCACTTTCCTGGGCTCTGAGAAACAGTAGTGAATGAGACATACAATGTCCCTCTTCTTAGGAAGCTCACATTCTGGGAGTGGGAAGGGGATAAGTAAACATATGAATAAGACAATTTCACATGGTCACAAAAACGTGCCTTGAAGCGATTAGAGTCAGAGATGTGGCAGAGAACAGCAGGGGCTGGGGTGAGGGAAAAGGACTCACTAAGCAGGTGGGCAGGCAAGCCCACTCTCAGGAAGGACATCTGGGTGGAGGGCAGGCAAGCCCACTCTCAGGAAGGACATCTGGGCGGAGGGCGGGGTCAGTTCTAAGACCCAGAGGTAGGGACAGGCTGGATGGCTGGGGGAGCAGAAGGAAGAGCAGCATGTGGTGTGTGTGGTAACAGTGCCAGGTGAGGTCCTGAGGGCGAAGAGGAGGAGGGACCAATCCGCTGTGAATTGGAGGTTTCTTCCAATCAGCTGTGAATTGGAGGTTTCCTCCTCGCAGAACAGTCTTCAGCATATTTAAGCAGGTATATTCTTATCGCCTGGGGGACTTGTTAAACTGACGGCCTGGGGGGAGCCTAGAATCTCATTACTGACCTCTCTCAGGTAATGCTATTGCTGCCCGTCCATAGACTTCACTTTGGCTGTCAAGATTCTCGTTGACGTTTAAAATGATCACTTTGCTGTGTGGAAAGTGAGGAATTCTAGAGGAATAAGAGCAGAAGCAGAAAGACCCTTTAGAAGCTATCGTTGTCCATTTGAGGGCACCCAGGGTAGTGTGACCGAAGCCTGTGATGCCCCAGAATCCCCTGCACCTGCGTGTGGCCCCTTACCCAGCCACCCAAAAGTCAACTTCATTATGCAGCAAATTGGCTAATACTTAGATTTCCCTCTTCTTGACTGGTGCCTACTATTCTTGGCCAAGTGCTCCTCAAACTCCAATGTACAGGGGAGTCACACGGGAGTCTTGCTGTGAGAGAGATGTTGCAAAAACTGTGGTTTTATCTTCTTGTATTTCAAGTCAGAAGCGCATAAGGAGATAAGGCCATTTTTGTGAGCAGTTTGTTGGCGAGAATGGGGTACAGCCTTTCAAAAAGGAGGGAACTTGGGGGTGAGTGGCCTGAGGGAAGGTTGAGGGGAATTTTTCCCTATCTGCGTATTCCTTCCTCTGTGGTCATCCTCGCAAAATGAGAATGTTATTTAAACCATGTACTGTTTTATTTTTCTGGAGTATTTGATATGTTTAAAAAGTGTCAGACCATTTCCTCGGTAGGCATGTGCTTGCACTTAGCCTTAATTCATACCCTCGGAGGTGGCAAATCCAGCGTGGCTCTCGTCTGTGTATTTTAAGAGGTTTCTTATAACAGGCCTCGTCTGTGGCCATCCTAGTGAGTGGCACTTAGCGGGTTTACAAACCACCCTGGCTCAGTGATGACATACTCAGTGTGGTCCTGGAAGCTAAATAAAACACAGCAACGGGATAGTAAATAAAATAAAGAACACGCCTATGTAATTATTGCCAGAAATGAAATTTTGAAACCCTAAATTTGAGTTTGGTCTAGGCACCTGAAGATTCCGGTAGGTAAACAAACGTCATTTCCCAGATTAAAATTTCAGGAAAGCAAGTCTATCAAATATCTAGATAAAATATTTTGAAAATATTTGGACTTATCATCAGAGAAATGGCGAGCAGAGGTTGATTAACATAGGTGCCCCCCAAAGCAACATTCCCTTCTAAAGAGGACCCTGTTTTCTACTATTTAAGACAGCAAAGGCAGCTGGCCGGGGCCCACATCGCTCATTTTCTCCTACTGAGAGACTTTTATCCAACTCAGACGATACTAACTTCTACTTTGGAATTGTTTTGTGATTTTAAAGGACAGAAGAACTTCTGTAAGTTGACCACCCAAGGGACCATAACAAACTGGTCAGGAAGTGCTCAACGTAAGGACTGAGGCCTACTGAACTGAAACCTACATGTGGTGCACGTCTGGTCTGTGAAAATTAGGTCACCTTCAGGAGATGGTCAGTGTAGGGAGGTGGTCAGCTTCAGCCTTCCACTGTATAATCTCTTTAAACCTTGAAAGTAGGATTTTTTTTTTTTAAAGAATTAATTTTTTTAAATTATGGTGATCCAGTCAATACTATCCCAGTTGGAGGTTAAGCAGTTCCCCTTTGCCATGGTCAAGTCTTTGAATTTTTCTGTAGCCATTTCCAAGAGAAGTTTGCTAATGTTTGTCAAGCCTCTGCTATGGATTTTGTTTCATTCTGTACTAAATGCTTTTACACAGGTTGTCTCAGTCCCAAAGATAACTTTCTTAGCATTTTGCAGGCAAGAAAACTGAGGCAGTATAGCATGTAGGTGGCTGATTCCAGATTCTAGATCCAGCTCTGTTTCCCTAAAACTATGACATCTCCCTAAAATACCACATTAGCCATGATCCAATGCAAATGGACCCAGCAAGTTCAAATACATTTGTAATTTGGCTAGGTTTCCATGTAGCTGAAGTTAAGCACACTTGTAGTATAATTCAGGTATTTATGGTTTGTTTTGGGGTTTTCTTATTTTTCTGTTCACACTGCCTAGCATGAGAGAGAATGAATACTTGCTGAATGAATCACTTTCAGATTCTTTGAGCCCCATGAAAGCTGCTTAGAGGGCTCACAGAAACTCTGGTTAAAAGGTACAGGGGACTGAGTGTGGTGGCCTGTAATCCTAGCATTTGGGGAGGCCAAGGCAGGAGGATTGCTTGAGGCCAGGAGTTCAAGACCAGCCTGAGCAAGAGCAAGATCCTATCTCTACTAAAAATAGAAAAATTAGCTGGGCGTGGTGGTGGACACCTGTAGTCCCAGCTACTGGGGATGCTGACGCAGGAGGATTTCTTAACCCAGGCATTTGAGGTTGCTGTGAGCTAAGAGACCATGGCACTGTAGCCAGGCAGCTGAGCAAGTGCAGGGATGGATCCTCTTCATCCCCCTGTCCTATTTCAAGGCCTAGTTCACACCCTTATCTTCATCTCCTTTATGTAAGTTTCCCTGGCTCTCTTTGTCACTGAGGCAGACTAGCTTCTTCATGTATGTATGAGTTAGCACACTGTATACAGATGTGCCAAAAAACGAAGGAGAAAACTGTATTAAAATTGTAATACTCAAGTTATGTTTGACTTCTGCAGTTGTAAGAGATATAAAATATAATATTGGGCAGTGCCTGTGGCTCAGTGGGTAGGACGCCAGCCCTGTATACTGAGGGTGGCGGGTTCGAACCCAGCCCTGGCCAGCTAAAACATTAATGAGAATTGCAACAAAAAATAGCCAGGCATTGTGGTGGGTGCCTGTAGTCCCCACTACTCAGGAGGCTGAGGCAAGAGACTCGCTTAAGTTGCTGTGAGCTGTGATGCCACGGCATTCTACCCACTCTACCAAGGGTGATAAAGTGAGACTCTATCTCAAAAACCAGCAACAACAACAACAAAAAAGGTATAATACACAAGATAACAAATGTTATCAGTATATGAGCATCATAATTTTAATACACTTTTCTCCTTTCTTACAATGTACATACATATTTTTGGCACCCTCTCTATATAATATTTCGTGTTTTCTAAAGTAAGAATCACTTATTGGGCACTGTGCTAGACATTAAGCTAAATGTTGGAAAATTTTGCCTCTTCTAAAGCCTCGAAATAGCCTTGAGAGGTAGGCACCATTGTCCTGTGTTACAGTTGAAGATAGGAAAGGGCTCAGAGAAAATAAATGAAATAACTTGTCCTAGCTCAGACAGTGAATTTCAGAGATGTACTAGGAACCCAGAACTAGGCTGTGTTGTCAATATATTCTCTTTATTATTATTAAGGCAATATTTACAAACAGTGAAGTGTTTTGACAAGAAAATGTACACATCTTGGGTGTACAGTTTGGTGAATTTTGATAAATCCACACATCTGCTCAGCCATCAACCCAGTCAAGATAGAGAGCTTTTCCACTGCCCCAGAAATTTCTCTGCTGCTCCTTCCCTGTCAGTCTCAGCCACTCAAGATTACAGCTGCCTGTTTGAACTTCATAGAAATTAAACTCTAGGGTGGCATCTGTGGCTCAGTAAGTAGGGCGCCAGCCCCATATACGGAGGGTGATGGGTTCAAACCCAGCTCTGGCCTAACTGCAACAAAAAAAATAGCTGGGCGTTGTGGTGGGCACCTGTAGTCCCAGCTACTTGGGAGGCTGATGCAAGAGAATCACCTAAGCCCAAGGAGTTGGAGATTGCTGTGAGCTGTGACTTTACGGCACTCTACCGAGGGTTAATAAGTGAAACTCTGTCTCAAAAAAAAAAAAAAAAATTAAACTCTAGAGTATGTCTGCAGTTTGGTCTCTGATTTCTCTTACTCAGCATAACATTTTTAAGATTCATCCAAGTCGTGATAGATAGTGATACCCGCCATCTTAGTGGTTCTTGGTCTTTCTTGCTGAGCCTTCGTCCATGCCATGACTAGACCACGATTTGTTTATTCATTCTCCTTTTGGAGGGCATTCGGATTATTTTCCATTTGGAGCTGTTGTCAATAGGCTACTGTAAATGTTCTTCCACATGAATCTTTTTTTTCTTCTGAGACAGAGTTTCACCTTGTTGCCTTTGATAGAGTGCTGTGGGATCATAGCTCACAGCAACCTCAAACACTTGGGCTGAGTGATCCTCTTGCCTCAGCCTCCAAAGTAACTGAGAACACAGGCACCTGCCACAACACCCAGCTATTTTTAGAGATGGGGTCTTGCTCTTGGTCCTCTTGGTCAGGCTAGTCTTAAACTCCTGAGTTTGAGCAATCTACCTGCTTTGGTCTCCCATAGTGCTAGAATTACAGATGTAAGCCACCATGCCTGGCCCCCCCCACACTTTTTTGAGGGTGTATGTTTTTATTTCTACTGGGTAAATACCTAAGTGTACAGTCACAGGGTCATAGAGTAGAAGCGTGTTTACCTTCATAAAGAGCTGCCAGTTATCCAAAGTGGTACGATTTCACACTCGCACAAGCAATGTATGAACATTCTAATTCATATCTTTGCCAACGTTTGGTGCTGATGGTCTTTTTAAGTTTTATGCTACCTTTTAAAATGTCTTCCTTCCCATCTGACTGTGAGCCTCTCTAGGTGCATGCCATTCATTTCTATACTTATCAAGCTTAGCTCAGCATATGGCATGGTAAGTATGATGCATGTGAAACTGTAATTCTGAGTCCCACAAAACTGGTTGTTGGGTCCCTCCTAGCAATGAGAATCTAGAACTCTAACCACGTGCCATGTGGCCCACAAGTTGTTTTACATTATAAGGGCTTTAGACAGTTGTCTTCAGAACATAGCAGCCTTTCAACAGTTAGGTGGCAGATTGGAGAACCTCAGTGAGGAAGCGAGGGACCTGCCAGGCGTGGACTCTCCTGGGTGAGAAGGCCGGGGGGTCCCATTGTTTGCTGGGAGGCTGTGCTTCAGCAGGAGGTCCGTCCACTGCAGAGAGTCCTCTTGGTGGGAGTTAGAGTGTCTCAGCTGGTTGACTTCTGACCTACTATTCTCTAGGATAATGTTTGAGTTCTCTGTTGCTATATAAACAGTATAGAGCAGCTTAAAACAACACACATTTATGACCTCAAGCTTCCTGTGGGTCAGGAGTTTGGCCTAACTTAACCAAGTCCTCTGTTTCACAAGGCTCAGCCGAGGTATGAGCAGGGGCTGCGGCTGAGTCTGTGGCAGGACCTGCTTCCAGGCTAAGGCAGCTGTGGCAGGATCTAGACCCAGGTGTGTTGTTGGACTGAGGCCTCGGTCTCTTGATGGTTGTTGGCCAGAGGCCACCTGCATGTCCTTGCTGTCATGAATTTGTGTACCGTAGCTGCTGCCTCAACATCTATGCTTAGCCTGATGCAAGTGATTTGAACCCTGTTGCCTTTGGCCTGTTCGAAGCCCCCCTCGCTATGTGGTGGTTTGTGATTTGGCCCACTCTTTCCTTCTCGAATACCATGAGGTGGGGAGAATCAGAGTAGGTCTGCCATAGATGGTCCATTAAAATTCTTCTTAAACAACTGAAAATACAGATATTATGAGGAATAGTTGTTTTGACTCAAACAAGGTATTATATTTTTCATTGGTCCAACAGATAGTTTTGGAGGCTCTAGCTTTACCCCCCAACACAGAGGTGCCATTCTGGGTAAATTATCTACAGTTAATAGCCTCTGGTACAGAAGTTTGATAGGAAAGTATGAAATGATTGCTGGATAAATATTTTTTAGTGTCAATGAATTGAGTCTTTCCTCTAATCTGCTTCTGGACAGAGCTTTTACTTTGAAATTTGCCATGGATTAAAGACGTAGGGGGATTGGCAGAGGAACCCCTAGAACCCAAGTGTGGGAAGCCGAAGTTTTTGGCAATGTATTTGTTATCTAGAATGGAATAATTGGCCCAGATCAAACACAGAAAAAAAACCTAAGGGTCATTTGAAACTAAATTTTCAATACTCTTTGGCAGAGTCTTTTTAATTAAAATAGTAAGTCACATGTTTGAACGGCAGAGCAAACACCAATATTTGGCTTCTTAGGAGATACACAGAAGATGTTCAGGCCTTGACACTTAGCTCTGGTGGGTCTAGACGGTTGAGGGAGGCAGTGGAGCCTTGTCCTGCCTTGACCGTGGAGTATTTAACTTTGCCTATTCTTGGTCGTTAGGATTTTGAATACCCTAAAAATGTTTTTTTCCTCCAAATTTAAACCAGGCACCAAGGTTCATTTCCAGCCTTTAAAAAGCATTTTTATGCTATTTTAATAGGTTGGAAAGTTTTGAGAAAGTACAGGCCATTGTATTAGAGTCCTCCAAAGGGAGGAACACACACACACACACACACACACCCCCACCCCCCAGGGGATTTGTTAGGAGAACAGGCTCATACATTTAAGGAGACTGAGAAGTCTCCACGCACTGTCTGTTAGGTGGAGAGACACACAGAGAAGCTGGTTTTGTGGCTTAGTCTAAGTTGGATGGCCCAAGAACTGAGGAGGCTGATGGTGTACCTTTTGGTCCAAGATGAAAGTCCTCAAAGCCTCAGAGGCCCCCTGCTCCAGTGGCTGACGAACTGGCTGTTCTGAAGTCCAAGGGCAAGAGAAGAAGGATGTCCTGGCTCTGGAAGAGAGAGAGAGAGAACTCACCTTTCCTCTGCCTTTTTGTTCTGTCCAGGCCCCCAGCCCATTGCATGGTCCCACCCATACTGAGGGCGGACCTTCCCATCCAGTGCCCTGACTCACACCCAGTCTCCTCTGGATACAGCCTCGGGACACACCAGCTCTCTCCGCATCCTTCACTTCAGTCAGGCTGTGAACTAACCAAGTCTGCCACAGAGATGGACTTAAAAAAAGTTTGTTTAAAATTCATCTCCTTCATAAGCTGCATGTATAAGCTTTCTTCTTTGAGTCTAAGAATTACTAATCATTTCAAAGAGATGGCAGATAGCTTATTTATCTCTTCTAGTTAAAAAGGGAAGACAATATTAATAGATATTTGGAAACGTCTTTTGCCACATTTCAGATTTATTCTAGGCAATTTACGTTGAGAATGAAAAAAACTTCATTTGATGAATGTGGATTGAAAGAGCAATTTTATTTTAGTTACAAAATAATAGTGGTGACAGTTACATAGTGTGCATTACATGCCAGCCTCTGTGCTGCAGGGCGTATGGATATGCGGTGGGTATGTGTACCTGCTATATGTATGCAGAGGATGCCAAAAACATGTGTACACATTTTAGGAAGGGAAAAAACTAATGAAATTTGTAATATCTGATCACATTTGCAAATACAAGAGTGCTTGACATGACTTGTATTCATCTTTTGTTATCGGTACATATCATTACAATTTTAATATAGTTTTTTCCTTTCTTAAAATGAGTATCTTTTTTGGGGCACCCTCTGTGAATACTATTTCCCTGCCTTTTTGTTCTGCTAGTTCCCTTGTTAATGAGTTAGATACATACTTGATGTGCGATCACTTATTTCTATGAGAGTCATGTTTTCACTTTTTGGAAATTATGCTTTAGTGAACCTGTGACAGAGGCACAGATGAGGCACCTGGTCAGAGCTTCGGAGCTGGGTGCAGCGGAACCAGCCTTGGAGGTGCCAGCAGTTCAGATCAGAGTGTCTGCTAACAATCACACCACTCCCAGTCTTGAGGAATTTGTTTTCTTGGCCCGCGGGGCCCATAGCCACCCTTCTGATGCTAAGGAAACAGAAGTAACAAGAGTCCAAGACAAACCATTGCATTCCAGCTTAAGGAAAACCAATGAACTAAAAAGCACACTAGGTCCAGCCTGGCCCGAGCATCTGGGTTAGGACAACTAGCTAAGAAAGCCCACACTTCACTATTTTGGAGAGAATCAATGCCCAGTGATGATGCTTCCTTATGATTCTGAGGGGCAACATAAAATGCTTCCTAGATGAGTTAAACAATAGCCCCCAAAGTTGCAGGAGTGGATGGAGCTCTGTGAAAAGTCTCAGTGGGCACCGGCAAGTGCAGGTTCAGCATTGACACAGGGGATTACAGGGGAGCCCGTGGGAAGAGATGAACAGTTCCGAGGCATGGCCGTGGTGTCACTGGGAGTGGCCATGGTGTCGCTGGTGGCAAGGATTCTGAGCAGACACAGGCCTCTACCTCGATGCTGTTGTCCCACTCAGAAGAGTCTGCGTTAGGAAGCCAGGGAAGATTTTTCTCACTGGATCATCCAGATCTCTGCTGGTGACCTTCATGGCGTTGGGACATTCCTGGGCTGGAGGCAGATCAGAGCTCAGGACCCCTCGGCTTCTGCCTTTGAAATTCACTACTCAGAGTGGCCTGTAAATGGCATATGTGTGTTCCAGAACTTTCTCATGTGAAACAGAAGACTCAGGACCCCCGTCCCTGTTTGGAGGACTTGATGGGGGTGTCGTCAGTGAGAGGAGAGGAAGGCTCAGCCTGTCTGCAGTAGTGGGCTCTCTCCTTCTCCTGGGCATTTTGAGCAACAAGCAGTTATTGTCATGGACATTAGCAGCACTTGTCCCTGAAATGTAGTCTGGGGGGACAGTCTAGGCAACTGCCCTGTCAGAGTTACTTTAAAAAAAGTGGATGTAGTATATTTATGTACACATATACGATGTATATATATACACATATTGATTGGTGGTTTTTACTGATACTAAAATAAAATATTCCCATTATAAAAGCAATAAGAACATCACAAAAAATTTCAAAGAAAAAGATAAAAATGTCCCTAAGTCCAGTGGCTCACAGGGGTACTGCCTTATTTACTAAAGCGGGAATGTGTCCGTGGAGATGAGCAAATGAATGACACTGAGAGGAGCCCCACGGCCTGCTGGCTGGTGGCTTAGTGACAACAGGTGACGAAATAGAAGTGGTCGGTGTTGTTTGCTCTGGCTGCGCTGCTGGCTCTGGAGCCACCCTTGACAAGGCTGAGCGAGGCACCCCTGCATATGACTGGGAAGGTCTCAAACACTGACATTTTCATACAGGACACGAGGAGTCCTAGAATGAGGTGGGGCCCTGATTTAGTGAGAAGTCGAAGGAATGGAGGCAAACCAGCAGCCACATTCTCTCCTCTCTCTCCACGAAGGGCATTTTTTTACCTGCACTCGCGGTGATGCGTCTGTGATAGATGCCAGTGTCGCCGTTAAGACGGTGGCTAAAGCAAAGCTAAGTCAGGAATTCTGGGTTTAAAATGCTGAGAAACAAATACAGACAGAGACCACTGATGATTCCTCTGGGGAAAAAGTGACAGTCCATGTAGATCAGCGGTTCTCAACCTGCGGGTCGCGACCCCCAGGCACTGTATTAAAGGGCCGTGGCATTAGGAAGGTTGAGAATCACTGGTGTAGACAGACAAATGGCACAGAATCTATGGAAGACGCAGGCTGAGTTCAGTTTAACACTCATCTCCTGTGTGGCCCTCTGCTGCCCAGGCCCGGTGCGTGTCCAGGAGCCGGGCATGTGTTTAAACTATTACACTGCCGCAAAAGAGCCTCGTCCTATTTCTGTCCCATTGAGGCTCTATTCTGAAACTTACTGGTTTTCAGTCTGGGAATTGTACTGAAATATATGTTAATGTCTCTCACTATGCAAGCAAGACCATTTCTTCTTCATCTATTTGTATGAGGAAACGTGGTCATATTCAGAGTTTCGGGTGTAAGCGTGCGGGGCAGGAGCTGCCTCCTGGACTGTGTTCCCTTTGCCTGGAGCAGTGATTGTCAACCGGTCAGCCGTGGTACACTGGCTTGCCGTGAGAGGATCGTAGGTGTGCCCTGAAAATTTTTAAAGATCATTAATGAAATTATATTCAAAAGAAGTTCAAAGCACAGAAAGTATGTTCTTTTTCACTCTCTTTTTGGGATCCACGTAATTTAAGTGTGCCACCGAAGTTTAGCTATAGGATCACATGTGCGGTGAGATAAAAAAGGTTGAAAAACACTTGCCTAGAATGTGCTTCTCTCCTGCCAACACCACTTTGTCACTAATTTATCTTTTTCATTAAAGCAGAGATAGCATCTCCCCTGGGAGGCTTCGTTGACCACACCAGGCCTGAGCGGACTGTTCCCCGTCTGGGCTCCCCAGGTTCCCACTGCCCAGGCTGTGTGGTCCGTGCAGGTCTGCCCCCTCGTCTGCTATCCCTAGCACAGAGGGCCACGCCTGTTAGGAGATTTTAGCAATTATCTGTTGAATGAATGAGGACACCTGTCATCTCAAAGACACTGTTCTTTAGTAGGGGACTGCTGCACTCTGATGAACACTTCCTGCTCCCAGGCCCCCCTCCTGACCCCTTGTATGTCCAAAACTCTGGGATGACACTTTAAAAGATTTCCACATCTCTAGATACATAAGGATAAAAGCGTGCAACTTGACATTATACAACGAACTCCTTTGTTTCCTAACTGGTAGCACAGATGATTCCGTCTGCTAGCTAATCGCAGGTAATTGATAGAAAAACAAGAAATATTTTTTCCAAAGAAAAAAGCAAGCCTGTGGTCTTCAGAATAAGATCACTTTGAATTATAAAAATATGACTTGGAAAACATTGCAGTGAGCATTTCCAAGGACAGTCCCTCTCCCACCACCTAGAGCCACACACCTGTGCCTGTATCACTGAGCCCACACCGTGGGGTCTTGGAATCGGGGCCTGGACTTGGTCATTGTGAGTTCACAGAATGTGGACGTGATTCTCAGGGGGTGACTCGGTAGGAACTTTGCCCAGCCTGTTTCAAGACAACGAATTACATACTTATGGAAAGACTATTCTACACGTATTTCCCCCTACAAGATTTCAACTATTCTTTTTCTTCTCCTTTTGCAGAACTGAGAATTAAACTGTCCAAATGTGATTTTCTAAAAAAAAAAAAAACCAAAAAGCAAATGTGCTTTTCTTCCTATTAACTTACATTCTCACCATTATGCCACGTGTCTACAGAAACACTGTCCTACTGTTTCATTTTAGGAAGAACAAATCTTAATTTTCATATTGCCATGCTATGGGAGGCGTCGTTGTTAGAAAATTCCAGAAAGAGCTTGTGTGGGAATAGAAATATCTGGCAGGGAAGGAGCAGAGATCGGTGTGGGGAGGGTGAAGGCTCCCCTTTTCTCAGTAATTGAAGTTAACACGTGGATGGGAGTGAGCCGATACAGACTATGATACACAATACTTGGGCCAAAAGGGTAGAAGTAAAGGTAGGAAAATCTTGCAGAAGCCTCCATTGTTGAACTGTTTTGCACTGGAGTGGACACCAGTTATTACAGTGTTGGTTCTCACTAGTGGCCTTCCCAGAGCACTGTGGGCTTGAAAGAGTCATTCCTTCACAGCCTTCCCACCTTGGCAGGGATTTGTCCGTTTTCTTCTTTCACAGTGATCCAGCAATTTCCATTTGGTCTCAGTGCTCCCCTTTTCACCAGGGAAGGATTCACACACAGAAAGCAGCAGTGGGCTGGCCTAGCCAAGGGGGCACCTGCTTCTGGTGAAGGCTGCGGGGGGGAAGGTCTGAGAACAGACAGAGAAGGAAGGAGCCACCTGCTAGAACATTTTCAGCCACCTGCTGAAAACTATTTCACACAATTTTTCACATATTATCTGTATAAATTTTACATTTTTATCTACATTGTTACTTGGTGATAGAATATGGCCTCCTTTTTAAATTTTGATACTCATTCTGACTTCCTATTAAACCCCCAGTGACATACCAGGTCTCTGCCCCCAGGCACAGGGACTTATCTGGAGGCTGAGAGCCAGATGACTAAGGAAATTAGAAGGCAGTTTCCATTCAGAGAGGAGAAGTATTCAAGGCAGGTGCGTGTGAGTATCCGGAAGCTGTTTTGGTACAGGGCAGTTTCGTCCCTTAGCACACATACACGTGTAGCAGGTAGAAATCTGTATATTTTTTACCTGAGTTTTGCTCGCTAATGATCATGATACCTTAGGAGAAAAGTAGACTCTCAGAGACAAGTTTAGCCAGAAAGCTGAACCAGCATGTACCCTGGGATGTGGCTTCAGGCACCATCGCAGATGCTGGGGAATACCCTTGAACTGGCAGGAACTAGGGCACTGGGACCAGACCGTAAAGGTCATTTGACAGGTGACACATTTCTTCCTTTGTATTTAGGGAATCAATACCAACTTTCTACAATCTAGGAAAATTGCTTACAACTGTGGAAAGCATCCTTTGATTAATAGTATTATGTCGGGTAAATATGGCAAACATTCCCCAGAATGACTCAACATTGAACAAATGAAACTAGAACCCAGCTCCTTAGCCTAACACCGTGTCACACGGCGTTATCCAGAGAGCGTGTGTCGACTCAGTCCTGTTGGTAGAAGCAGCTACCTGATGGCTACACAGGGATGCTGTTTACCTGACACGTCCTTACCAGGAGCTTTTCCTTTTGTCGTATAAATGCCGGGGCCCAGGCAGAAGCCACCTCCTCCTGGGATTGGGGGTGGCCCACGCATGGAATCTCTTGTGGCATATCAGGAGTCACCTGGGGAGATCAAGGGTTCATGCACGAGCTCCTTGCCTTGTCAGGAAGGCCGCCTTTGGACTGACTAGATTAGAAAACTGACGAGTATAAACTTGCCCTATGTCACATTTCAGGTTGGTTTGCATACCAGAGATTGTTGAGCATTGGGAGCTAAACTGTGTTTTCGTGGTTGACTCTTTGTCTTTCCGTCTTTCCTCCGGTTTGACTCTCAGAGACAACATTTTAAAATCAGTAACTTCTTATCATTGAATTACTAGAGAAATACTGACCATGAGAACTTGGCGGTAGAGATTTAATATTTATACCTACATGGACATTTCTTTTATTTGAAGGATGGAATGAACATAGGCATAGTAGTATGTTGTGTTAGGTTTGGGGGTTTCTTGCTGATTTTTATGAGGGATTCAGTTGAGAATGTGTTGAAATGGGCACACACCTTCAGTGAACAGGAGTTTTCACCCGTGAGACCCAGGACGCATTGGAGGAATGCGGTCAGGTTCATAGCTCATCACAGTCCCCTGGCACACACAGTCAGGGCACGCTGATGCTGGGCGTTGCTCTGACAGCTGTGCTGTTCCCTACTGTAAATGCTTTTCCCTCCATCACAACCAATTTGCATTGCATGCATTCTTATAGGCAAAAGTAATGTGTGACTTCCACAGTAAGTGAGGTCCACGTTATCTCTTTGCTGGTGCATCCCATGAATGTACAGTTAGTTGATTAACACAACACAAAATTCCTAAGGGCTGTGAACAGGCACAGGACAGAGTTTAGAGCACAGACTGTTCACACCGTGAGTTTGAGACACTTGGTTGTGTTTATTTTAAGCCCAATTTTGCATATGAGGAAGTGAGACGCAGGGCAGCTAAGTGACCTGGGCCACATTGTAGAACTTTCTGCGGCCAGGCCACAGATTCCAGGTGTTATTGACATGCTCTCAGCCCTGACTGAATTTCCCGGATGTTTTAAGAGGAGCGAGCTTAGCGAGTGCTTCTCCAACTTTGTTTATTATTTCTGTCTGGTCCAGGCTGGGATGGCTTGTGGTTGAGAAACCCCAGGATGCTGGTTTCTCCTGTCAAGTGAATGACAGGCATACTCACAAAAATCCCAAACCTGGTAAAAATGGAAAAATACGAGTATGTGTTGAAAAGAGTGTGTTTAACTGCAGCAACACGGTGGAAAATGATAGTGTGCACAGCTAACACACACGCTGCCTTTTAAGACCGCGAAAGCATTCTGCAAGAATTGATTGGGAATCGTCTTTGCCTATTTCTGCAAACATCAGAATCCATAGTTATAGCAAAGGGAGGAATTGTGAGCTGAGAAGATAACATGGTCTAGAGCCCGGATTGCTGGGCAGTGAGATGGTTCTTAGGCCCCTTGTTTTGCTCTCAGTACACAAAGCAGAGAGGATTCAGAAAGGTTGATGTGTGTTTTCTCTGTAAGGGCTAACAAAAATATTTATAAATTGGGTCTGCAGGATGTAGATAGTAGTTTTATTCATAAAAGATTTAAAAGCTAGGTAAGCCAAATGAAAATGCCACTTTGTACTCTACAGTTTTTAGGCCTAGATTTAGTCATGATTGCAAACATTCTTTTGGCTTTGAACTTTAAAAAGTTCATTCGGCCTCTCCTGTAAACAGCATTTGGATGTCTTGGTCAAGGACAAGTGGTGCATACTGAACTTTGATGATTCTGTTTGCTTGTGGCTCGTTGAGGAATGACTGACGTTAGATGGATTTGGCTCAAATTGCAGCCCTTGTTCCTGGTATTTCGGTTGTCTTTGTCACATTCAAATGATGGGAATAGATCCTCAGAATGTTCTCTGGAGTGGACTAACAGCAGGGTCTGATTTTGAAATTGTCTTTCAAGTGCCCCGGGGATGTGGGGTCATTCCCGTCTATTCCCATCGGTAGGAATCAGCAGTCACTTTGCAGTAAGGTGTCTGAATTTTATGATCAGAGGTACAGTAGGGAAAAGATGAGTGTTTTCATAATTCCTTGGCTTTTTAGGAAAAATCACTCGCTGTCCTTTTAGTAGAGAATGTAAAACAAGAGAAAACACCAGGTTGTTAGGCAAGCTGGGTCCGTGCCAAAGTGACCTGTGACAGGCCTCAGTCCAATGGGACTGCTACCCCGGCCCAGCGCAGATCCGCTCTTTCCTCACTGAAACACGGATGTGGTGTCCGTGAGTGGAAATTCAGAGAAGAGACAAATTAGTGCAGCCTAGAGTTTGACAAATGGGTGTAGAGAAAGAAGTAAGATGGGGGACAAATGACTGAAATTCCTGAAAATAAAAGCAGACATAAAAACACTTCAGGTGAGGAAACATTCTTTTGTAAACTTGACAGATGTTTTGGGGAATATGTATGGAACTTATTTAGAAATAGAATGAGTCTCCCAAATGGAGAAAGCCTGCTTCTTTAGACAAATATCCCTCCCGTGTCTGCACAGCTGTATGTGACAGTGTTTACATAACTGTAGAATGTGTATGTGCTTGGTGTGTGTGTGTGTGGATGTGTGTACACAGACTGTTCCATGTGTGTCCTTCCTCTGCCATTGGCTGGTTGTGCCTTCCTGGGAAAGCCCTTCTTGGAGGATGTGTTCCCTCCCGAGAAAGCAGCGTCTACCCGAAGGTGGGAGAGAGAGCTGAGTTCAACGAGTTGCCTCACGCAGTTCTTAACAGGCCCACGGTCCATGCTGGATCCTTCCTCTCTTTTCCTGTACCTCAGAAAAGGATCAAAGCTCCCCTACCTAAAACTCCCTTCTCCGCAGCGTCCTATTTCTGTTAGCTGGTATAACTGAATTCTCTCTTTCCAGCTTTCATTGTCACCATTTCATTAGCATATTCAATTTCTCGTATTATTTATAACCCTGCATTATTATCTTTATAATCCTTACAAGTTATTTTTGCTCCAGTGCCTCTTGGCACTGTCACGAAATATATTTCCTCCATTGCTGAGTGGTTGCTTTATTTATTCTGTTACATGTACCCGCCTATGATTTACCTTTTTATGATCCCACAAAGCATGTTCTTTTTTTTTGTTTTTTTAGGTTTGCAAATGGCTTTGCTTGATTCTGAAATGTTCGTGGCCTGTAGGCCAACCGCTGTCCTGTTCTGATTGCCTGGTCTGTGGTTTCTCGTGTAAAACCTTAGCTCTGAAATCTGTTCTTAGCAAGAACAACTCTAGTTTCGAGGCTGTGTCCTGAGAGCAGACAGTCTTATGTTCATGCAGCCCTACTTCCTACCACCACAGTCAGCATAAACCAGTACGTGTGACACTTCGTGTCATTTCTTGCAGGAAGACATTCTCAAGAGAACAACCTCAGTTTGCGTTAATCAACTCTGCCTTCCCATCCCTACCTTTCTTGAAGGCAGTGTTGAAGTTACACACATTACATTAAGAGCCATTGTATTTGTCAAATTCTGTGCCGTAAAGAGTCATGCCTGTGCCAAAATGTCTTCTTAGTATTGTGGTTATTCTTGATATTAGTCACCCTTATTTGTAGGGTTGAAATCTACATGATGTCTGAGGCTGTTTTAAAAAGATAAGCAGTTGTCTTTGCTTGTTGCCATAAGGGATCTTGAGGGAGCCCCCAAATCTGAGACTTGTTAGTGAGGTCAGAAGGTCCTGCAGTGCCTTGTTCTATCCGACCCTGCTGTTTCTTAAAGTCCCAACTGGAGGTTGTCTAGGCCTGGTGTCATCGCTGCCACTCCTTAGACAGAAAATGAGTTGATATTCCCTTTCGCACCATGATAATCAAGTTATTTTTAGTAGGTAGAGATTGATTCAATTGCCGTTTTCTACTACTGGAGAAACTGTTTTAGTCAGCAGCATTTCCGCTCCCTCCTGGGGGTCAGCGTGCCCCCACCTAATGGGCGCAGTGTAAGGGTGTGTGGCACACCTCCTGGATGAGAGACACAACTACAGCAGAGACCTCACCTGACAAATGCAACATTGTAACCTAATTGTGCCCTCGTCATAATCAGAAATTAAGAAAAAAGAAGCGTTTTCCAACAAGCAAATTGATACCAAGTAGGCTTGGATACATTTGGAATTCATGAGTGTGCTTTCTCCTTTCTTTCCCTGAAAACTAGGAAACGTGATGTTTGTTTCGATGCAAAGGTGAACCCTGATTTTTTCCACTGGAGCTGGCCTTTGCCTTCAAGTCCTGTGCCCACATTCGCCCTCAGTCCCAGTTCTTTAGTGATTTGAAAGTGACTCACCACTACTTTGAAAAGACTGTTAATATTTCTAGATTTATGATGAATTCAAGACAGACAGCCTTTTAGAAAGGATTCTTCTTGCTGGTGCCCCAAAGCACACTTCCCTCAACTCATTTTGTTGAAAGGCAAGATTAAGACTTTGGCAGAAAGGAAACCTATCTCCTAAGCGCTAAAGAGTATTTATGACCCATATGATGCTTTATCTTCCAGAATCATAATACAAGTGTAGGAATACCTGAACCCTGCCAGGGTTTGAAAAATTACATTTCATTCATGCCCAGGTATAACCTGCTATCATAAATCCTAGAAAATATGCAGGAAGACTGTGACAGGCCATTCTAGAGGATAATGAAGGCTGCGTCTTTCTGTGTGGGACTGATGTTTATGTATGTGACTGCTTGGAAGCTGTTTTATTTAATGTACCATGTTCTTAAATTGGATTGATTTTAAATATAATCGTAAGAGCTACACTTCATTATATGTGTGCCAGACAGTTTATAAATGATGATTTTAATCCCTCCAGCCCTATAAGCTAAGTTTTATTCTTCCTGCTTTACCTTTGGGGAAATTAAAACTCAGAAACTTTTAAGACATTGCCAAGGTCACATGCAGTCAGCGGATTGCGACCTTGGACTGCTTGGCTGCTACACTCACCTTCTTTTCTTTGCACTCTTCCCCCTTTACCTTTGACTCACCTTTGGCAAGGGATTTTAGGTTTTAGGCACCTATTTGTTTGGCCTTTTTGTGGTTTGGTTTTGTTTTGGGTGGTCTATTTGTGCGTGCAGGTATAAGGATCCTTGTTTATCTTCCAATATGATAGTTCTGCGAAGCACAAAATTTCACCTAAATTGTATTAAATTTGACACAAAGTAGAAGCAGAGAGATAATAGGAAAAGCAGAGGTGATGAATTTATTGAAACTCGCTCTTTTCATAGACACCATCAGGCTCTCATGCGTTAGATTACCAGTTCATTTTGTAAGGATTACTGTTCCAAATGCCTTCAATAATTTCTGCTATTCTATTAAAAATCCTCTTCTACACTTGGAGAGCTAATAAAGAAGAAAGTATAATCTCTTTCTTGCATTACTTGGAAGTTTACAGGAAAGCATAATTCCAGATGGGATGTTCTGTGGGCGCCACAACATCTGTATGAGCCTGACTTTGCCGTCAAACCCGTTTCATCCATACACTTTCTAACCCACGGCTCAGCATTTCCGAGCAGCTCTTCCCGTCTCTTGTTCAGGTGCGTATCATCTCAGAGCAGTTTATTTGAAACGCCTAGAATGTTTCTTTCTTCTACTCATTTGCCTTCAGCATGAGAAGAATTGGCAAGTAGCAGATCATTCCCCCGTCAGACACGTGACCGATTCATTTAGCATGTAGGAGACACAGACACTCATTACCAGTGGCCCCAGGCCTCAGCCCAGAAACCCATCAAGCAGGAGACAGAGCTGGAAACATACAATCTTTTTTATCTATTTAAAATGACGGATGTTTTGACACCATCCTTCATGCAAGTTGTGACCTATAACCCAGCAAGAATTATTTCATTCATTGGAACTCACCATAGCCTGCCCATGTGTTTCCTACTGACTTCTTACTGCTCTCAGCCTTCTGCTGCATTCTAGATTGAGTTTTCATCCAGCTTCGCGAAAGCAATGGTGTTTGCACACGTGCGCACAGTGGTGGCGAGAAACCCTAATCTACTCATTGCCCCACCATATATAGAGCCCTGGACTGAGCCCCATGAGCTCAAGCCCAAGTTCAAGTCTAGCTTGACACCACCTACCTGTGTGACCATGGATGCAGCTTTCTTCCCTGTGAAGGCAGGGAGTCGCTCTGCCCTGCTAACCGCAGCATGCATGGGAGGGCTGCTGAGATGCACACATCAGCGTTAAAGCCCCGTGCCCATGTAAGCTCATTTTAGCTGTGCCCCAATTCCTTTGGCATCTTTGCAATGACTTCTGTTTGCCTCTTAAATGAAACTCTTATCTTCGGATCTTGGTTTCAAAGGTCACAAGGACATCCTTAACTTAGACTTACCTCCTGTAGTCTCCTGGGTATGCAGAGACCCTGGCTCTTCCCCAGTGCCATGCCTGCTGCAGGTGCCTGGTACTCTGTTGGGTGTGCCTGCCTTTTCTTGCTGTCCTGACCCTCTTCCAGATTCAGCAGGGGAGACTGCCCTACATGGGGCAGTGCCCAACTGTATCACGAAGGTTCATTTACTTCATCTTACCTTCTCTTGGTTCCTGACAATGGTGTGTTTCCTCCTGACCTGGGGCCTCCCTGGAGGTTCCTTGCATTGTCTGGGGATGCCCTTTATCTCCTCCTGGAGTTTAGGGACTTCTGTTGTTCCTTTTCATATGCACCCTTTGCCTTACTCTTTCAAGACGCTTCACAATCATAACTCAACACATTTTTCTGTATATTGTCTCCCCAGCCCCCTAAGGTGATAGTATTTGGATGTGGTGCCTTTGGAAGGTGATTAGATTTAGATGAGGTCTTGAGGGTGGGGCCCCCATCATGGAATTAGTGTCCTTATAAGAAAGGACGAGACAGCAGAGCTCCCTCTGTCTCTCTGCCCTGGATGAGAGCCCTCATGGGAACCTGACTATGCTGACACCCTGGTCTTAAACTTCCAGATTCCAGAACTGGGAGACAGAAGTGTTTGTCATTTAATTTGTTGTGGTAATTTGCTATAATACTCCAAACTAAGACTATATCCCCAGAGCCATCTGTATCTCTAGGACCCAGCACAGTACC
The DNA here is from genome assembly GCF_000181295.1 of Otolemur garnettii. Classification (NCBI taxonomy): domain Eukaryota; kingdom Metazoa; phylum Chordata; class Mammalia; order Primates; family Galagidae; genus Otolemur; species Otolemur garnettii. Next base: position 1,006,898 of record NW_003852437.1, on the reverse strand, counting down.
TAGCATAGAGTAGCCTTCAATAAATACTGGATGGGTGCAGTAGTGACTGCCCTGCCTCTAATTCCTACCTGTCACACTGTCCTTACTTTCCCAAACATCTAGCATTTCACTCACATTTCATGAAACCAGCATTTCATGGCCTGGTCTCTGTGTTTGGTTCATTTCCTGAAGTTCATGTTGCCAAGTATTACTTCTTTTCAACTAACATGCTAACGTTGAACATCTAAATTGGTGTAGCAGCCTTGGAGGCAGTGAACTCCCTGCAGTCCAGGATTCTGGACACGTGGAGCATTCTCTTTGGGAGTTGTCTTCGTTGTTTGAAGCATCCTTTTAAAAATACTCTCAGTAATATCCTCAGAGAAAAAAAATTGATGACACTAAGGAAAGCCCAGTCATTCCAATTCAAGTTTGAAGAGTAAGCCAGGAGATCAAGCTTGAAACTCTTCACCACTTAGGGTCAAAAATGGCAGGTAGTAAGATTGCCATCTTGTGGCATCAGCATCTAGGCCTATTACTAACCTTTACTACTGATCAGCTGCGTGTCTCAGCCTAAGTATGATACTTAACCTCTCTTTAGTTCAGTTATTTCCTCTGTCATGTGAGGAGTTGGACTACATGACATCTGGGATTATTTTTCTGGTCTGAAATCATAGGATGTGTGCCTATGTGGGTGTGCACGTGTGGGGCTGAGGGAGGTGACCCATCCTGGCTCTGGTAGCAAAGCTAGAGAGAGAGAAATTCCAGACTTAGAGCAACGGCAATTTGGCTGGACTTAAGCCCTTTTTCTAAGATAACACTTCACACTCCGTTTGTTAATGTTTTACATATTTGTTAAGCACAGCAGTGTATCAGAACTTTTCACATCATGGAATACATAGAAAAGGACAATATTTTATCACTGAGGTGAACCAGTAAGGATGAGAGTATCTGTATGAGTCTTGAGGAAAACTCACTACCTCTTATTATGTAATGACTAGAAAAATAAAATATATTAAATAGAGATAGTAGATACTAAATTATGAAGTTGAAAAAACTTCCAAATAAAAAACATTCAAATTTATAATTAATAATGGTAGCCTTTTTTTTTTTTTTTTCAGATTTCAGACTTGCAATGCTCTATTCAGTTCCTGAGCAAGGTTTTTGGATGAAAATTTATTCAAATTTTTGAGAGTCACCATTGACAACGAATTTTGTTCACATAAAGAGGTGACAAAAAAAGAAAAAATATCTAAACAACTGTATGCATTTTCTATGTTGTTATAACAAACTATCATAAACTGTGTTGCTTAAAATAACACTATAAAATAAGTATCTCCCAGTTTTTCTGGAATGGGTTCTGATGGGCTCAAGTCAAGGTGCCCCAGGGCTGCGTTCTAGGAAACGATTTGTTTTCTTGCCTTTTTCCTTTCCAGGCTGCCTTGACTTGTGGCCCCTCCCTCCCTCTACAAAGCATGTCACTCCAGCCTCAGTTTCCCTTATCCCTGCCCTTCCTCTGGCTCTGATCTGCGTGCCTCTCTCTAAGAAGGGCTTGGTGATTACATCGGGCGCACCCAAGTAATCTTGGATAATCTCCCCATATCAGGATCCTTAACTTAATCACACCTGCAAAGTCCCTTTGGCCGTGGGGACTAGGCTGTGGACTACTTGAGCAGAAGGACCTAGGGCAGGGGGAGGGGGGATTGTTCAATTCGCTACAACTACACTTCAAAATTTTTCATCAATTGAAATTGTATTTAAAAACTCAAGTAGAGCTGCCTTTTCTGTTTTTAATGAATGTAATGTTGAAATTTCTGGCAATAATATGAATGAATTTCTAAGCCAAGCTAACTTTTTATATTATGCTTTTATTAAGCTAACCTTTTATGTTAAGTTATTTCAAAATAATGGTGACTGCAGGATGGGCACACCCTCGCAGATGGTCATTCTGCAGCTAACTGGGACCATGGTGAGGGCACATCAGCCAGAAATGGATAGAAGGTAGCCAGAGGTCTTGAGTTGCCCACCGGGAACACAGCCCCATCTTGCTGTCCATCCCCATGCCTTGCTGTCACCCCTGAGCACTGTGCTGGCTCCTGGAGCACCCGGGATGGCAGGTTCTTCAGGGACCCTTTGTCCTTGGTATGTGGCAGATGCTCTGCCTTGGGTACATGTAGCTGGTGGGTACTGGACTTTGCTCCTAGAGCTCAGACCTGCTGTGCTCAGGCTGTCCCTGAGTGGCCCCAGAAAGCACCCAGTTCCGAGGATCAAGACCTTGAACCACACTGGCTCCTGGACTAGAATCTCCGAGAGGGTGCGTGTGGGTGTGCAAAGTGCATCAGAGTCAGGCGGCGGGGGCAGGTCCAGGAGCTCCTGCAGATTGGCTGTCTGGTGTTGCACGGTCACTTCACCATCCTGCGCCTCATTGCATTACTATCAGGTGAGGCCTGGAGAGCGCGTTGCTTAGAACAGCATCCTCAGTGCTGACTGCTGATTATGGTGGTGAGGATACTGATTTTTTCTTCAGGCTTGTCTTGTTTTATTTCTCCCCAGGTAGATTCTTAACTGTGCATTCTTCATCCTGTAGTGTGCACTTACTGGGGGGCTTCATGCAGTAAGCACGTGCTGGAAGGGGTCAGTCTTCTCTGCAGCCACTTGGAGTCCAGGTCCTGATAGCAGAAGAGGACCTACCTGGCTGCTGGCTGGAGGCTTGCTGTGTCAGAGTGGGGCGCCGTGCTGGCAGGAGCGCTGTAGTTCCGCAGGTGGGATCAGTTGACTGCAGCAATTACTTTAGAGCAAGAATCTGACAGAATGAAAGAGAAAGCTACGTGATTCCATCTCTCTTTGATACTCCACTCCGGTCTGCATAAGATCACATGATACTAGGATGAGTTCCTGAGCTCATTTGAAATAATACACATTTATGTGAATATTTACGTGGTTATTTATAGTAGCAGTACACTGATCATTTGATTCTGAAAGTAATTTCCTTCTACAAATTTACCCTTGACATCCTAAAATGTATATTCAGATTTAATGAGAAAAAAAGTATATATTATGTATATTATAAAACAAGGCAGTGTCTTTGAGTCTAAAATGAAAATGGGAAGACCATTAATTTGCTTTTAAGTTTAAGGAGGAAAGGAAGCCACTCTCTAAATCATATTTGACAGCAGTTTAATTTGGATATTATTTTTCAGTGCCTAGAATGCTCATTTTTCACATTTAGGATCAAGAAAGTATTTCCAGAATATTTTTGTTTTTGTTAACTGGTTGGGTGAGCATTCCAGATTTTTTAAACAGGTATTTTTGTAAAAATATTTATGTGTTTGTAGTTAATGAAGCCATTTGTTTTAATTCAGTGGAAAATAATTTTATTAAAGCTTAAATAAAGCTGTGCCAGCCATTTTCCTTCATTACAGTGTTTTGGGGGCTACGTTAATTATAAGAAATAGAGCTGTTGGGGGCATTTACTTAGCATACAAACTCCTCGTTGTTAAGACTGGCTGGTGTGTGCTGACAGCTACCTCTTAGGGAAATGTAAGCCATGGTTAATGGTGGAAAGTGTGGCATTAGCATAATTTTTTGGCAAGGACAAAGCTGGGGGTTGTGGCATGGCCTTCCACAGCGAGCCCTTCATTTAAAGTGTCTTATCAGAGGCCCAGACTCCATGGGGGAGACACAGTCCCGTGATCATGGTATAGGTAACCAGAACCCTGTGTGAAATGGCTCCTTCTGAATGTAAAAAGGAAAGGATTTCAAGCTCTTATAATTATGATTTTTAAAACCACCTGGGAAAAACGACTCTGGAAAGAACTGCTTATGTTTGATCAAAATTGACGCAGTGTAGAGGTGGCTTTTTTGACATTGACACTAATGCATATTACAGTTTCCATAAGGCTACTTAGAATTAAAACATTTTTATTCTTCAGGGACCAATTCAGGCAAAAATAGATCTTCTAATGCAAGACTTCAGAGTCAAGAATAAATTATATCCCCTGAGGTGCTGGAAGTTCATTTGCACATTGCTAAAGGTAGTTCAGATAATTGAAAACAATTTTTTTGTGCATTTTAAAAGACATATCAATCAAGATAGTATTGGAAAGTAATAGAAAATATCACATAATTGTTTTATATTAATACTAATCCTTTATACAATAGACTGCTACCCTGGTGCCAAGATTCCCTTTGATTTCCCAAATAATAAGTAAAATTATTAAATGAAATATACCTGGGGCGGCACCTGTGGCTCAAAGGAGTAGGGCGCCAGTTCCATATGCCAGAGGTGGCAGGTTCAAACCTGGCCCCAGCAAAAAAAAAAAAAAAAAAAAAATTAAATATAGCTGACATTGTGCAATATAAGAAGAGTAAGTAGCAGCCCTTCACTGAGTATTTACTGTGTGACAGGCAAGCACTGAGCCAAAGGCTTTGCCCATTTAATTAATTTAAGTTTACATTTAATAGATATACGTTTCTTAACTCTTGACTTGCCAGTGGGGTCCGTAAGCCTCAGTGAAGTTGAATGATATTTCCAAGGTAAGTCTGCTGGGGCAGACTAAGACCCGAACCAGGCTTTTTTGTTCTGGAGTGTAAAGTTTCTTAACCCTGTGGCCCCAGGGCTTCTGTTCCTTGTCACAGGTTAGTTCTATTAGTGATATCTCAGAGTTCCTTGAGCGACTCCCCTGGGCTCCTTCCTGCTGTCTGTCTTACAGAAGAGTGATGGTTGCTATTTAACATCCTTGGCACCTGATCCTTCCCGCCACGGTCCCTCATGTCAGCAATCCCAGCAGTTTCTCTTTGTTGGATTGTGGTGGCCTCTCTCGGGTTCACCCAGTCATGGCATCACGCTTGTCTGTGTTCGCCTGGTTTCCTCACCTCCTCTTGGTCCTGGGCCTTCAGCTAGAAAGAGGGGCTGCCTCCGTGGACTGGGATGAGAGAATGTCTTTGCTTCAGATTTTTTAGAGACCTCTTATGGGCCTGTAAAGTGTATGAGCGTCCCCTAGCTGGGGGAGTATCCCCTGGTGGCTTAAGTCAGGTGGGGTCTGGGAAATCTCGGGGCAGGGGAAGGATTGTGTTCTCACCTCCTCTTTCTACCTATGAAATAAAGGTTTAATGGGACATTGTGTTGTTTGCAGGAACTATATGTTCTGAAGCTATAAGCTCTGAAAATTATTCTTGAAAAGATTTTTTTGGAGTTGCAGAAAGGTTTAGGCCATCTGGGTAGTTTAGGAGTAAACTCCATGCCCAGAGGTGCCCTGTGCCCGCCCATCCCCAGGTAGCCTGTGAGCCAGCCCTGGTCCTTGTCAATCTCCTTACCCCTCCCCCGTCCCCCCAGCAGGTGCTGACCAGAAGGGCTTGGTTAGCCGCCCCTGTCGTTGGGATTCTGTGGTCACCCACCCTCTAGCTGCATTCTCCTCTGACATGAAGCTTGTGTTGTAGAATCTCCACCGGAAACAATGGCGGGCACCCAAGATTAAGATGAGCCTGAGTAAGATGTTTTATTCCTCTGGAAAATGGGATTCAGCCTAAATAATGAAGGACATTAATTTGTGCTTTGTAGCTCAGCGGCTCTCAACCTTGGCTAGACGTTGGAATTATCTGAGGAACTTTAAAAAATAGCAAATGCCTGAAACTTGTCCCAGAATCATGAAATTAGAATAGCGAAGGCTGAGACCTGACACCAACTTTCTTCCAAGCAGGCAGGAGAATGTGCAGTGAGGGCTTAAGAACCCTGAGTGAGAAGCGGTGAAGGCGGCTCTCATCGTGCTCCTGCACCTGTAGTACAACCAGTGAGCTAGCACTGCCAGGGACGCCTACTCGGCGCTTATTTTATCCTGAGCTTTTTTTATAGCGTGAAATTGTCCTCATGTGTTTCTTACCTGTGATCTTATTTTACTTTTACAGTTGTGTATATGGAAAACATTGGGAGGCAGAGTGATATATTCAGAGTGCAATAACGTTCTTGGGGCATTCTCTACTAGAAGGCGAGGATTAACCTGTTTATCTGGGTGCACCGTATCTACCTTGATCTTCACGGCCCTGTTCACAGAAGACTCAGAGGGCTCTTGTGTGGTTCGCATGCCTTGGTCTGTCAGCTGAGGTCTGGGTGTAATATATTACAGTAAACAGCCAGAACTGTTCAGATTCAAGTCACAGATCTTGGCTTGCTCATTTCTGGTATCAGCCTTCACGTGAGTTTCCTGAAATGCACCTACTGCCACGTGGAGTCAGGTAGTTCCTGTAAACTCTGGCAAGTGCACAGACTGTCTGTAACTCCTGTGCACTGGGATTTAACACCTTTGCACAGGACCCTCTCATGTTCTATTTACAACCTCCCTGGGAGGTCTCCACCAAGAAGGGCTTGATGTATAAGGTAAGAGTTAGATTGTATTGTAACAATACAATTGTTAGATTGTTAGCTGGTTGCAAAGTCGGAGATCACGTAGCTTCTCGTCCGGTCATTGTAGAAACATTATTAAACCACCAGTGTGGTGGTGTCAGTTTGGGTGTGTACTTCCGTAAATGTTAATACATGTGCAGAGTCATGTCACCTGTCATGTAACAGGGAACAGAGAGGCAGCACCCAGTTCCCCAGGCTGCAGTGTGGCTTTTAATCAGAAGGTTCTCTCTGTCGCCTCCGCCTACCTGAGCAGTTGGTTAAGCTGGAATTTCTCTCGGAGGCTGAGTGCTGTGTCAGCCCGCACCAGTGATTTCTTGGCAGTTAGGAGACAGGCCCTTCTGCAAGTTTGGGGGTGGTAGGAGGGAAGACGTGTGGAGTGTAAGCCTGGCCTTTCTTTCCAGCTCCATGAGGTACTGTGATTCTTACTCCCCAAAGGAAGGACTTGAAGATATGAAAACGAGGCCGGAATGTGGGTTACTTTCTGGAAATAAATGAGATGATGGGCCCTGTGGGCCTCCAAATATAAGAATGTCCTACCAGGCAGGGCACTGTGGTCTGTATCTGAGCCTGGGGTGTCTAGGGTGAACACACACAGGCATGCAGGTGGGTGACCAGGGAGTACTTGTCCTCTGTCCTGACTACAGACCCTTGACAGCCCACCTCTGCCTTTTCTTCTCTTCCCCAAATTTGGATCTCAGACTTCATGCTTGGAGGCCTGAAGGGCTTGGGGCCTGCTCTTACTAACCCACAGCTTGACACTCACCCTAGAATTCTCTACAAGACGGTGCAGCCAGAAGCTCCTTTGATGCCTGGGAGCCTATCCAGGGAAGCTCTTTTTGATAACAGAGCTCATCCTTTGATCTCCACAGGGAGCAAGTTACCAACTTCATTTAAAAAACTTCTGACAGTTTTGCAGTTTTGTTGACTTGGCGCTATGAAAGTGTAAGATCCTAGGATGAAAAGCTCTACCTACGTATCAAATAATAATACGGTTATGCCCTAGGAGAAGAGAACTGGCTGTCTCCAGCTGAAGAAATACCTGTGTGTGCGTTGCTCTTCTTCTTCCGGTTCTGTACCCCTGTGACCGTTGTGAGAGATTTGTCGCCGCTGTGTTATGATAAACCACAGCAGCCCAGAGATCTGCTGGGGAGATGCTGGGCCCGGGCCAGGTGCCCCCACTGGTGTGCCCGTTCCCTTCTGTGTGCAGAAAGGAGTGTTTGGGAGGCTTGGCTCATTTCTGTGCTGTGACATCTGATTATGAAAGTCTTCAATCACGAAGGAAGGAAGGGGAAAGATAAGAAGATGATGAATTATCTTAAAATATTTTTGCATTTTACAGAGCAGAAGGATCAAAACTGGTCGGGCTCCATGAGTTCCCATTCTCCTGTTTTGTTCACTGGCTCTGTAGAAAGCAAAAGTGACTTAAGAAATTGGAATTAAAGGAGGAAGCCGAGCTGAAGGCAGGGACACTTCAACTGGGGAAAAATATCCAAACGTAATAAATAAGTGCGTTTTGGCTGATAGATTTTTCCATACTGAGTCATCATCGTTTGCTTTCTTCTGTGGCCTGGGGGAGATGCTCAGCTCGTCTCACCTCGTGGGGTCCTTGTGAGGAGCAGGTAGAACATCTTTATAAAGCACCTGGAGACAGGAGGCACTCGATAAAGGTTATTATATAGTCTAGCGGCAAAAGTAGGATTTTCTCATTTTTTTATTTGGTCTCGAGGTCCTTCTATAAAATGGGAGCTGAACTGTAAGTGCTGGCGGAGTAAACGGATGAGAGATGCTTAATGAGGGGGCCAGGACCGGGGGCTTGGGGCAGCGTGGCCCTGACCATCGATTGCCTGTGCTTGGGGACCTTTGTCCTGCTCATCAGTGCTTCTCCATTTTGAGGTAGTGCTTAACACTCGAAAGGAAATAATTTGGGATAGACATACCTGCTAAGATAACCTTGAAGCCAGTGTCCTTAAAAAAAAAAGGCATTAGATAAAATGGGAATAGAATTGACCATCTCGCTGGGGTACATTGTTCTCTTACTTTAGTTTCATAATTTCTCATAATTAAAACTAACAAAGGATTTAACTAGGTTGTGTCAAAGGTATTCTGTAGGACTCAAACCTATACCAGTGGGGGTCACTTTTGCTTATCCATGAGAACACTAAGATGAGAGGCGCCTGTTCACATCTATGTGGAAGTCTTGCAACCTGAAGGTCATGTCTCCACCGAGGAGGAGTGGGCAGAACAATCGTGACAATCACAGGACTAGCGTTTGTTAAGGGCTTGCTTTGTGCCTGCCTGGTCCTGGGTTAAGTGCCTTACCTACATTATTTGACTTAATCGTACAATACACCGATAAACTGGATTCTATCATTCTCTTCATTTATACAAGAAGAAATAGGTGTAGGGAGGTTGAGAAAATTACATGGTCTCATATAGATGTTTAGGTCATGGCATTGAGTCATAAGGGGATAAATTATGAGGCAGACACCTGTATAATTTTGTCTCCTCCAAGATAGCTCTTCCTCATCCCTGCCCCTAAACTCTGTGATTAATATTTTTGTTCACTTGTTCAAAACATTGCAAACCTTACAGCCAAAAACCATATTAGGCTCATGCACAAGCGAAATTTCATGTTTTACACGCCATTGCTAAGATTTCCAGAGCGGAAAGTGAGTTAACATAGTTAGGTGTATTTATCCATCAAGGAAATTCAAGGTTCCTACACTAAGTTCCAGGCTCTGTTCTAGGAACTGTAGCAAGAATATGTCAGTCAGGGCTCCCTGTTCCTGGGCAGTTTATACTGCAGTTGAAAGAGCTGGACAGTGAGTTAGTAAACACACAAAAAAGGAGCCTGCTATTTCAAAGTGAGAACTCAGAGGGCACCTTCAAGGAAGATGTTTGAGCTGAGCCTGAATGAAGTGGGTGGGGAAGAGGAAAGAGCCGGTGCAGAAGGCCCCTGGGCGACAGGAGGTTGGTGCTGTCTGAGGCAGAGAGGACACAGGGCCTGGGAAGTACAGGAGGTGACTATGTTGTTCTTAGAGAAATAGAGTTTTAAGCAGAAGGTGGACATGGTCTAACTGATAAGGTTAAAAGGTCTCACTGCCATTAATAAACGTGTAGGGGAGAAAATCAGAGATAAAGACTTAACGATGCTCCAGGGTGGCCCAGCGGGGCTTTGAGGAGTGGTCAGATTTGTGTTCTATTTTGAAGGCCAAGTTGACAGGACTTGTTCCGGGGTTGGTATGTATGGCACAGGGAGAAAGATGGATCACTTTGGCACAGGGGAAAGGATGACTCTAGGGCTTTGGCCTGAAAAAAGGGACCTGTTTGGGGGAACGGACCATGTTGTGTTAGCCAATAAGGAAATGAAGGGAGGCAGAAATTCGAGGGATGGAATTGGAGTGAACAGAATTCCATTTTTGGACAGGGGACATGTGAGATGTTTAGAGTAAGCTGGGGTGCCAAGGAATGATTGGGTAGCTGAGCCTGGAGTATGAGGTGCAGTGATTTATTTAATTCATTCCTTTTTAGGAGTTTTTAGACACTTTGGTTCTTGCAGCAACTTTCAGTATTTCAGAAACATTTTGTTGTTCAGGCTGTCTTTGATCCTTGAGGTTGGTACCTGGAGAGCACAGTCCTGTGATGAGCGGATGGGAGTTCTCTGCTGCTGCACTGTGCTGGGATATTTCTAAATAGTTTTTCAGACTCACGCAACTGTTTCCCTGAATTCACACACATACACTGTTTATTAAGGGTCTTGTAGAGATCTTATTTTTTATTTATGCGTGCTTCGCACAATAGTTAAGATCTAACAATCCGTTAGCAGTTAAGATCTGCTAATCATGTTTAAAAGGTTCTTGAAAATAGCCCCATGATGAGCAAGCCAGGTGTTGGTATTTGAGGATCTTGCCCACTAAATTTGGACCTGGCTGTCTCTTTACCACATGCAAAAGGCCAGTTGGAATACAGTCATTGAGGACATCAAGCGGGCTATACATCAGAAGACAGAAGAAAGGGGACAGATGATGACTCAGTGTGGAAAAATCTATCAGCCAAAACTCACTTATTTATTACGTTTGGATATTTTTCCCCAGTTGAAGTGTCCCTGCCTTAAGCTCGGCTTCCTCCTTTAATTTCAATTTCTTAAGTCACTTTTGCTTTCTTCTGTCAAGAGCACCTTTTATCCCCTCAAACTATGACATTGATGTCATTCTTTGATCTACTGCTCTCTGGAAGTGTTCTTACATTTCCAGTATTTTCTGTGGTTTGTTCCATTAGCAAGTCTGGTCATTCTTACTTCTTGGGCGCAGACAATTTCCCCTACACTTACTGGAATTACCCCTCTTGGATCGGAACCTCTGGGTTATACAGATTGCATCGTGGGCTTGCCCAGGTGATCAGATGTCTCCAGGTAGTAACGGGGCGGCGGGGGGGGGGGGTTCTGGGCAGCACAGAAGCCCAAGATGGCAGGATGGTAGGTTGGCTGTTCAGATGGGCAGATGCCTGAACACACTCTGGAAAACCAGCGTTCTCTCCTCTCTGAGTTTAACAGCTATGTGGCTGTGAGCAAGTTGCTGAGTTTCTCCAGGTCTCTGTTCTCTCCTCTGTGAAGTGGGGACAGTTCTAACCCACTTTTGATGTTCACATTAGATGAATGAATACTCGTAAAACACTTAGCGAGTATTTGGTAAATAAAAAGGGAACTCAGTAAACTTCACTTCCCTTTCAGGCCCCCTCTGAATCCTTTCATCTGGAAACAATAATCACGGGCTCTGAAACATGCTAAGAAATGTCTTTCAGTGAAGACAAGTCATGCTAGACTGAAACAGAGAAGAGAAATTGACAATTTTAAGACAAACTGGAGAAAAAGCGTGCAGGAGTTGTCAAGGAGTGGTTCCAGGACCAGACTGTGTGACCTGGGAAGTAGTTAGAAATGTGACTTCTCAGAGCTGCTGAATCTGAATTCTGGGGGCAGTGCTGGTGAGCCTGGGTTAATCCACCTAATTCTGATGCGTGCTGAAGTTTGAGAACCAGTGGTCTAGGGGGTAAATGCAACAGATACTGGGTGAAGAGCAATGGTGTGTGTTTCTGCGTGTGTATACATGTGTGTAGAATCTAACTGCTGAAACTGTTAAACCACGCCTGGTAATATCAGGAGACGCCAACCAAACTGGTGATTGTCTGTTTGTTTGTTTTTTTTGTTGTTGTTGTTGGTATTGTTGTCTGAATAAAATACCATATAATGGGAGTGTTTATTTTCAGTGACTTTACACTAAGTTCATTTTGTATTTAAAAAAACTTGATTCTTCACCTTTCTTCTTCTTTTTATTTTCTAGGAAATTCCACATACTTAGACGACCACGGGCCACCTCCTAGTAAGGTAAGGTCTTTGTGGACTAACCCCCCTTTCCCTTCTATCTGTACTTATAGCCTCTGACTCTGGTAGCCCCTGGGCCTCCAACAACCCCAGCCAGCTCTCTTCTGGCCCTAAATCATTCATAAGAAATAGCAGATGACAGATGTCAAATTAATCTTTGACTTACTATGAGGAAGAGCATGAAGATAACCCAGATGACGAGAGAGGAAGAGCCACTGTTGAGTAAGCGGCTGTCACTGCCCTGATATCAGAGCCTTAGACTGATTTCAGACCTTTGGGGGCTTCTCCTGTGTGCTGCCTCTTTTTAACTCACCTTGGCATCGATGCGATGGCCACACCCAGCCTTCCCGTGCCTGTGGGCCTGCCTCACATCTGCCCCATTCTCCCTGGCTCACCTGGGTGGGGATACCCCACCTGTGGCCCCTCCAGTTGCCTCTCTAGGCTGCTGTGGCCTGGCCTGTGTCCCCCTTTGCTCTTCCTGTAATCAGTTTTGCCTGGCTTCTAAGGGACAGAATAGTCCATGACCACTCTATACTTTCTTGAGCCCAGTGAAAACAAAATGCCAATCTGCTGAAAAATGAGAAAAAGAGAACGAAATGATCAATGTCTATAAGAACAAGCATGTAATGCCGCATCTAGTCTTTATTCTAAACTTAACTCTTTTGTCTTTTTGATAGCAACTTTTTTTTTTCTTACAGGAAACAATGGGGATAGTTGGTTGGTACTTAGGAGGGTTTGCGCCAATTATTACTTTTACTTTAAGAATTTTCTTTCTGGCCTGTGAAATCCTAAAGTGTGGGTACCAGTGCTCCAGCTCTCCTAATACCATGTTTTCATATATATAATGTGCATATTTTTGCCTAAATTTTTGAGGAAAAATAAGGGTGCACACAATACATGGGTAGTGTGGCTCAGGAGCTGGGGAGCCCAGCAGGCCTCCTGGGGCTGCTGCAGCATCTTGTCTAGGCTTGCCGGGTGTGTGGGGTTCCAGTCCAGGTGGACCCAGGATCTTGTGGGAATGGACCAGGGCAGCTTCTGCCAAGCACCACTATCGGGGAAGGAAGTGGTGTTGGGGATGGGGAGGCAGGCTGCAGTCATGCGAGGTGAGGACTGAGGCCCAGCCACATGGAGGGGGACCTGCCTGGCTGCCCCGAGGTGGCATGGCCTCAGAATCCCCTGCCCTGGTGGCCATACACATGGCCATCTTGGCTGTGGCTCCCATTGTGGTAGAGAGCAAAGGGCTCCAGGGTCATAGGGAAGGGGCAGCCTTCACAGAGCGGGCAGCTATAGGAGGGCAGAGTGAGTTGCATGTTTACCAGGAGAGCGTCTGTCCTCCCCAGATGTGTCTCTCCTGGCTGAGAGCCAGCCACTTTCTCAAGGGGTGTCTTCCTGAAAGTTTGGGCCCAAAACGACAGTGCACATTATACATGGGAGTGCATTTACATGGCAAAATATGGACTTGGTGGTTTTCTTAGTTTTTGACCCTTAAGGTGATGCCCACACAGTATAGTTGTAATTTACATGGTGAGAAGATAATCAGCCACCAACCTTAGGGGGAAATTTGCCCCAGAGTCAGGTTAGACCACCACCATATTTGGGGGCATGAGCTTTGCAAAAGGTTTTTGGGTTCAACACTGGCTCTCCCACTTTCCAGCTGTGGGATTTTGGAAGAATATATATACGTACTTTTTTTTTTTTTTTTTTTGGAGATACAGTCTCACTGTGTCACCCTCAGTAGGGTGCTATGGCATCACAGCTCACAGCAACCTCAAACTCTTGGGCTTAAGTGATTCTTTTGCCTCAGTCTCCCAAGTAGCTGGGACTACAGGCATCTGCCACAACACCCAGCTTTTTTCTGTTGTAGTTATCATTGTCGTTTAGCAAGCCCAGGCTGGGTTCAAACCCACCTGCCTCAGTGTATGTGGCTGGTGCCCTAACCACTGAGCTATGGGTGCCGCACCAAATTACTTAATATTTTTGAGCCTCAGTTTCTCATGTACAAAGTGGAACTAAAAATACTATCCACAGCAAAAACTAAAAGTATACCTACTGTTCAATCCAGCAGTCTCACTACTGGGTATCTCCTCAAAGGAAAAAAAGTCATTTTATCAAAGAGACACCTGCACTAGAATGTTTATTGCTGCACAATTCACAATTACAAAAATGTGGAATCAACCCAAATGCCTATCAATTCATGAATGGACTAACAAAATATGATATATATATACCTGTAGTATTTACTCAGCCATAAAAAGGATGAATTGATGCCTTTTGTAGCAATTTGGAAGGAATTGGAGACCATTATCTTAAGTGAAGTATCTCAAGACTGAAAAAACAAACACCAGGTGTACTAATAAACTGGAACTAACCAGCGAGCACGTATATGCACCGAGGGATGTAAACTCATGGGAAATCAAGCAGAGGGGAGGGTGGAGGAGGGAAGGAGCAAAAACCTACCTAATGGTCACAACGAATACAATTTGGGTGATGGGCGCACTGATAACTGTGGCTCAAGCAGTACAGAAGTGATCCAAGTAATGAAAATGTTTGCACCCCTTCACATTTTGAGATAAAAAATACCACTCATGGCACAGAATGCTAACAAGATTGAATGAACTGATGTATGACAAGCACTCAGCACTGACACGCAATAAATATTAAATCAACGGCGGCTGGTGTTGCCTAGACTGGGGTAACAGAACGGTAGCTGATGACTGACATGGTAGCATTTATCACAGTCATTGAATAGCTCGGCTGCTTAAATCACTGCCTGTTTATTGAGTGCCTGGGATGCCGCAGGCACTAGAAATACAAATGAGAAACAAAACAACAACAAAAATAACTTCTATCCTGGAGGAACAAAAGAATATAGCGGATTATGTGCCCTCTGAGGAGAAGGACCAATTCCTCCATGCACACAGAGAATTTCACTGAATTAGACCACAAAATTCCGAGCTTAAATCCAAATTAGGCCTCCTGGCTCCCATCCCAGGTTCTTCCCACTAGGCCAGTGTTCTCAAGCTTGCATCAGAATCACCTGGAGGCTGGGCCCAGCCCCAGAGAGTCAGACTGAGTAGGCTTGGGGCGGGCCCTGGGAGTCTGCATCTCCCACCACCTCCCACATGAGGCTGATGCTGTTGGCTGGGGCCCACAAGTGAGAGCCTCTATTCTAATGGCCATGAATGTAAAGGGAACCGTTTCCCTAGATATTGTCTGTGTTGTTTTCACTTTAATAGCCTAGAGAGAGAGAGAGAGGGAGAGGGCTTATTATACAGAGTATATTTATTAGTGTAATGATGACTCACCATTGTAAGTTTTCTTGTAGTGAAAACATGTTTCTTTTGGTCAATAACCTGCCTAGAAGGGAAAGTGGGGGGAAGAGGAGGGCAGAAAAATGACACAGATGGCCTGTTAGGTTTCTTTGCTGGTGACTGCTCTTGCCTCCCAAGTGGGGGCCAGTGAAGCCCTCCCCACCCCCTACCCTATGCCAGGGAAGAAAATTGCATGGCTCTGTCTGTGGGACCCATCAGCTGTTTTTGTCTGTGGCTTTGTGGGATATTACTTTGGGTTCTAGGCTTGAAAAACAGGGTTTCACCTTGTTGGATGTTCCAGCTGCACTTTCTATTAAATAAACTGGCCTTTTTTGACCTTTTTCCTGGATGGCCCAGGTGAATCTCTCTGCTCCCCCTCCATCCCCCCGGCCAAGTTAGCTGTCCTGCCTGCCTTTTTGCTGGTATTGCCAGGGCCTGGATTAGTGTTTCCTGGGCTCACTCCTTATTCTTTGGCAGACTTTTCCCCGGCTGTGCATCTTCTCCCCACCCCTGCAGTCTGGTCTTCAATCCCCTTTCCCTGCTCCAACCCCAAACTAAAGCTCCCTGTGCTACACAAAATGATTAGGTCAAGCAGATTATTTTAGACCAATTTCAGAGGAAATGCAGTTTTATAAACTCTTTCCCAAGTTTGAAAATTGTGAATGTAATCTCTTTAAATCAGCAGAAGTTTAGATAACACAGATTCTTTCGCTATAACTGTATTTTCATTATCTAGGACGGGAGTAGCAAAAACGCTCTTGATAGTCTAGGCAGTAGCCATAATAATAATAGGAAGCATATAAAAATGGGTAAAAATAATACTGGTATGTTAACATCTTTTCAGCCATGCTTATTGGTTCTGGCAGGATGGAAATGAGTCCCAGAAGGAGTGAGGTCAGACTTCCAGCTGAACATCCCTTGAGTGTCCCCTGAGGTGGGGCCTCAGTGATTTAGGTCTGTGGGCCACTGGCTTATCCTGGGACATGGTGGCCTCCCCAGAATAAGGACTCACACATATCTGGCCAAGACTTGAGTCCAGACCCATATTTTTCATATTTGTTGAGCACTCAGAAATAACTTTTTGATGCCAAGACTGAAAGAGTTCTGATCTAGATAAAATAAAAGTTTTAAACCTTGAAAATATACTGAGTTTACAGGCGAGTTCTCATTTTATTAAAAGTTCAGTTTCACAAGTTTCACATTCCGTAAGTCCTAGCCATTTGGGGAATGGGGTGTGCCACTCAGCACGTCCTGAGCCCAGCTCCTCATTCTGTCCAGTACTTTCATAAACAAAAGGCAAATGTCTCCGATTTTCACTTGTTTTTAAAATCCACTGGAACCTTACAGCTCACTTCACTTTTTGAGCTAAGCTGTAATTTAGTATTCTCTTTTGATTGTCACTTTTTACTGCTACTTTGTGTGCTCACAGAATGCAGGGGTTTACAGTTAGAGCTCTGCTAAGAATGACCACATAGGTCTCCAGCTAATGAGTCGGAAGATGTTCTTGAGTACAAAAAACTAACGACTCAAACTTAGGATAGCCCTTTCTGTAAATTTATATGTGTATTTATGTATGTCTACAGAGAAGAGCCTGGAAGGATAATAGGGTTTTCTCTGGGTGGTAAGATTTCAGGAAAGTTTGACCCTTCTCCTCATACTTTTCTGTATAACTTGAATTCAGTACATAATGTATGCTCAGTCTAACAATAAAAAAGGGAAGATTAAAGTGAAGTTGAAAAGACTCAGTGCTCTGGCCTCTGGGGCCTCGTCTGTGGTGTCCACAGACACACACACCAACCCCAGCCGCCGCAGGGGTGGGTCTCTCCCTCCTTGGCTCTGCTTCATGCGGAGTCTGGGTACCTGACGTGAGCTGTAGGCATCAACAATGATGAGTTCTGATGGTAATAAATAGGATGTGGCTGTCATTCCGCACAGAGCCGATTCCCCAATCCAACAGTTAAGGAGAGCTGTGCTAAGCACCTCGAGGATAATAAAAGCACTATCTGTAGCCGATATTGTATCTACCTTTTTCTATGTGTCGCGTACTATGCTGAGCACTTTGGATGCCAAATTTAATCCCTATAAAACTCTATAAAGAAGGAGTAATTTTCTTAATCCTTATTTTACAGATGAGGGACCTGGATCTTAAGAGAGCCTGACTAACTTGCTAAAGCTTATACAGTTAGCATGGGACTTGGCATTCCAGCCCAGGGCCCTGTAGCTCTAGGGTCCATGCTTCCAGCCATTTCAAGTAATTTAGTTGGAAATACAATCATTATTTTACTTTATTTCTGGGGTTTTACACTTTTAAATGACCTATCTTATGTTGATTAGTACAATACCCAAAACCTTCAGTATTAGTACAATACCCATACCTTCAGTATGCCAGCAAAAGTTTACCATTCAGGTTCAAAGGACATTTAATTTATCAATCTAGTGAATTCTTTTTTACTTCGACTTTATCTATTTCCTGCCAATCACCTCTTTATACCGGTCTTCAGCAACTGACCATGTACCCTTTACAAACTGTATATAAAGTAAATTTGGGTGTATAAACATCACAAAAGGTGAAGGAAAATTGTTCCATATTCATTTAGCACAAAAGGATGGTCCAGGCTCTTTTCATAAAACACCATTTGAGGGAGGTGCTTCCTCTTAAATGATGGTATGAGAGTACCATATTTTCTTTTGTCCTTAGAAATAATATTGTTCATTTACTGATTCTTGGGTTTAAGAACTAGCCTAGGATATCATCATCTGAGAGTCATAGTCTGAGACCTCAATTCTGTGATCAGTTTCTCCGTCACCTTTTTTTTTTTTTAAATTAAATCATAGCTGTGGACATTAATGTAATCAGAGAGATAATATGCTGGTTTTACATACAATTTGAAATGCTTTCATCAAACTGGTCAACATAGCCTTCACGGCATTTTCTTAGTTATTGTGTTAAGACATTTAATTCTACACCTAATAAATTTCACATGTACCCTTGTAAGATGCATCGTAGGTGTGGTCCCACCATTTACCCTCCCTCCACCCATCCTCCCCCCTCCCCTCCCCTCCCTATCCCTTTTCCCCTTCTTCTTGGGCTATAATTGGGTTATAGCTTTCATAAGAAAAGCTATAAATGGGTTTCATAGTAAGACTGAATTTCAAGCTAGAAGAGGGTGGTCATTGGCTTTTAATCTCCCTGTCACCTTTAGTGTGCTAAGCGCTGGCGTCTGACTTCTGCGTTCATCTCTGATTCCTCTCCAGCTGGGAAACCTTTCCCTCTGTCGGTTTCTTCTCTAGGAAGGAATGGAAAATTCTAAATTTTCCACTCTATTCAATGAAAGTTAAAAGCGAACTGCAAAGATGGTATCTCCAGTCTTCTTTTATTATCTTCCAAGATGTTGCAATACTTCGGGTAGTGTAATAAGAAATATGAAGGGTGATGCAGTTGTGACAGTTTACTTCACTGATAATTCATTCCCGTGGGCCCACACTATTGAATGTAGTGTCTCTTCAGTTCATGTGGCTATTTAAATTGAAATTAATTAAAATTAAAAAAATAAAAAGGTACCATCTTGGTTGCACTAGTCACACTTCTCTGTAGCCGCTGCTAGTGCCTACTGGGTTGCACCACATGGAATAGAACATTTCAATCATTACTGAGCAGTCTATTGAATGGCAGGGTTCTAAGCCATTCCATGGTTCTTTCATTTATCTATTACTTAAGTCTTTTTTCAAGCACATTTGGAGATAACTGGATGCATAATTGATGGGTAATTATCCCTACGATGATGAAATAGTAACATGTTTCAAAATATAGAAAAAATAAAATCACTACAATCCCATAATGCCTCTGAGATATTTTTTTATTGTTTTGATTTTTCAATTATTTATATTTTTACATATTCTTTTTTTAAATTGTTTGAGATTCCTTGAGGGTACAAAGAATTAGGTTACACTGATTATGGTTGTTAGGTAAAGTCCCTCTTATAATTGTGCCCCACCTCCAAGGGGTGTGCCATACACCTTAATCCCCATCCCCATCCCTCCTCCCCTCTCCCTGATCCCTCATGGTTCTGAGATTTTTAAAAAGGGGCTTCTGGACCCATTTGGTAATTGCAAAGTAGAATGAGTTTTATTCTCTTTATTTAAAAAGGTATATTTTCTCTTTTAATTTGGAACATATATAAGAAAGAATTAAGTCATAAAAAACTAAAATTAAGCCCAGTGACTGCTGATATACTGAGGTTATGAGGTATTGCTGATATGTATAATTGTATTGAAAAGCAATTTTCTATATAAAATAACATTTATTATTTTTGCATGTAAAGTATTAATATTAAATTCTATCTTAGGCTCGGTGCCTGTGGCTCAAGTGGCTAAGGTGCCAGCCACATACACCTAAGGTGGTAGGTTCGAATCCAACC
>NW_003852437.1:948247-987274 GCF_000181295.1 Otolemur garnettii | reverse complement strand
TGGCACACTACCCAGGGGGATAGCTTGAGGCTCTGTCTAAAAAAAAAAAAAAAAAAGAAAAAAAAATTCTATCTTAAAGTAGATCTATTAGAAGAGGCATTATAATTTATTATGCTGAACAAGAACTGTCCAAATCTTTGAGAAGTATAATATTAATTGACATGGTATCTGCATAGAGCCTAGCAGTGTCTGGCAATGAACCATTGTTCAGTAAAGGTCACTCCTTCTTACCCATGTCTCTGAAGCCAAATTCCCTTCAGTACAAATCTATTGTTGAATACCTGCTTAGTCCAAAAGATCAAGAAGACAAAAAATTTGAAGATAACCTCTATCATCTAATAGTTTATAATCTAGTTGTAGCGTAAGGGTTGATAGAATGAAAGATTATGAGAGCATGAGGTTCTGTTGATATTTCCTGAAGTCTAAATGATCCTGTGCAGATAACCACTCATGTTTTCAGGTGTTTACTCTGCACCAAATTTTCCTTGGGCTCTGCACTGGGTGCTTAGCTTTATAAAACTGCACAAGGCACAGTCCCTGCCCTCCGGGAGTTTAATACCTGGTGAAAAGGACTGGCTAGTGGACAGGTCCGTTTACTATGTGAAGTGGGCTGTTAGGAGAAGGATGAACACTGAATGCAGGGAGAATGCAGGGGGCTCAGCCTGGCCTCTGCTCCAGGGGAGAGCCCTGAAGGTGGAGTAGGAGGAACTAATTAGGTCAAAGAGCCTGGTGGAGTGGGTGAGGAGGGCTGGGCCTCACTACCAGGGTTTGAAGAGCAGTGAGTGGAAAATGGTGTTATGAACTGCCTTGAAGACTTGTATTTAACAGAAAAGAGAGAAAAAATGATAGCCTAGGTGACAGGGACCATGTCTACATAATTATAGAGTAGCAAAAATTGCAGAGAGAGAAAGGAGTGATCAGTCACACATTCAGTTTTGAATGGTATTATGGACTGAATTGTGGTGTCCCCCAAAGATATATTGAATCCTAACCCCAGAACCTTTGAATGTGGCCTTGTTTTCTTATTTGTAAATAAGCTCTTTGCAGAGGTAATAAGGTTAAAAAGAGGTCACCCTGGAAGAGGGTGGATGCTAAATCCAGTATGACTCAAGTCTTTATGAGAAGAGGGGACTTCAGGCATTTCAGGCATGGAGGCAGAAACACACAGCGAGAATCCCCAGGAGGCAAGTGGGGGCTGTGCTGCCGTGCACCAGGGTACAGCAGGGGGTGCTGGTGACCACCAGAACCCAGGGGAGAGGCATAGAGCCAGTTATCCCTCTGAGCCTCCAAGAAGGAGCCAGACCTGTGGACCCTTAATTTC
Organism: Otolemur garnettii; assembly: GCF_000181295.1. Taxonomy (NCBI): domain Eukaryota; kingdom Metazoa; phylum Chordata; class Mammalia; order Primates; family Galagidae; genus Otolemur; species Otolemur garnettii. The sequence goes on along the minus strand of NW_003852437.1, from coordinate 985,953 downwards.
ACACTTCTGGCCTCCTGAACTGTGACAGAATAAATTTCTGTTGTCTTAATCTACCAAGTTGGTGGTACTTTGTCATGGCAGCCTTAGAAAGTAATACCAATGCTTTGAGGTTAGTATCTTCAATCACCAGAGTCACAGTAAGTGTTCTGCCCTGTTAGGCATTATTTGGTTTGATTTAATAAAAAATAGTGAAACCATTTTTGGAAGCCTATCCTCAGGATAATGAATGTGCAGTATCTTTTTTTCTTTCCCAATATTCAATATTACTCAGGTTTTATTTTTCCAACTTTCCTTTGTCCCTTTTCCTCATAATTCTCATGCTTTTAGCTGTTATTGTCCTCAATATTCTCTCAAGTTTCTTCTATTTAACATTCATTTCTATGTTTCAGATTGTGCTGCTTTATATACATACATCATATTGTATTACATTGTGTTTTTCTCAGAAAAGGATCGCAGCTCATTTAGAAGAAAGTTGCCTAAGGGACATGTCCTATTGCCACAGGATGGGGCAGGGACCATGAGGGCAACCAAGAAAAGTGGTAATGGAATCTGTTGTCTTTTTATTATTTTAGATTAATATGGGGGTACATCCAGTTAGTGACATGGTTTGCTTTTGTAATGTTAAAGACCAGGGTATAGCTGTGCTCTTCACCCAGGGAGTGTGCAGTATGCCGGTGCCATGTACCCCCTGGGTGGGATTTACCCAACGCCTTCCTCTCCTCCCCCTACTTGAATTTCATTGAGTTATTTTCCCGTGTGAACATGTAGTCATTAATCTACTATTTCTAATTTAGTATGAGTACATATGATGCTTGTTTTTCCATTCTTATGATACTTCCCTTAGAAGAATGTTCTCCAAATCCATCCACGTTGTTACAAAAAATACTAGGTCTCCATCTTTTTTGTGGCTGAATAGTATTCCACAGTGTACATAAGCCACTCTTTATTAGTCCATTTACCTGTTGAAGTCACCTGGATTGTTTCCACATCTTTGCAATTATAAATTGTGCTGTTATAAACATTCAAGTGCAAATATCCTTGTGGCAAAATGTCTCTTTCTTTTGAGTAGAAACCTAGTAATGGGATTGCAGAATTAAATGGTAGGTCTATTTTTGTTATTTTAGTTAGTTTTTTAGTTCTAGTAATGGGATTGTGGGATCATATGGTAGGTCTACTTTTAGTTGTTTTTAGGTAGCTCTTTTAGTTCTGATAATGGGATTGTAGGATAATATGGTAGGTCTGCTTTAGTTCTTTGAGGAATCGCCATTCTTCTTTCCGTAGAAGCTACCTTAGCTTGCAAATCTGTTGCCTTTAAAAAAATTATGTTGCTGTTGCTGCAGAAGACTTCTCAGCCCAGCATTTAACACACAGTCTCTAAGAGCAATTGTATTCTTGTTTCTGTTTTGTTTTTTCCTTTTGAAGTACTGTAAACTTGTAGACACAGGAGTGGAAACGTGTTTTAATGTTCTGTAGAAAAGAAATCAAGGGTTCCATTCTTTGCTTTGAGCTTAAAGAAGAAAATTGAAATGTCTATAATTAGTCTACTAACCATAGACATTTGTAGATAAATTACTTGTTAGGAATACACTTACTTTCAGATTGCTTAGCCAACCATGGGCCAACTTAGAGAAGATTTTTGGACCCTCAAACCTCCATCTCCCTGACTGCAGGATTGCCTGATTTTGTGTGCGTGCATACTCTTCTTTGGTCAGAATCCCCTTCACTTGGTAGAGGGGGCTGAGATTCAAGAGAAAGTGGATTTCTTGTTTCTATCTGTAAAAACCTATTTTTTGGGATACAGATGTGGGACCATCTACTGTGTTTTCCTCTTGTCTGTTAGGATTTTGCAAGAAGCCAATAAACCCCTGGCACAGGATTGGGTTGTGTGTGGGGCGACCTGTCTAGCATGTTTCCCTTGTGGAGACAGTTCCTGAAGCCATTGCTGCTGCCACCAGGATGCTCCTGGCTTTCCTGTTTCATGTCATCCTGCCGTACATAACATCTGAGGTGGCAAAGACCCACACTGTCTGACTTTTCTTTGAAAAGCAAAGTACTGGCATTCTCAAAAAGTTTATGATACCTTCTATTTTTATCTAAGGCTTTTTTGAAATGAAGGTTCTTTATTTTTAAATTATTTTTTATTCAATTATTTTAAATTATGGGATACTCTATAATTTAAAAATGGTGAGACTAATAAAAATGAACACACAGTATACCCAAGGTACTCAGCCCCTTAGATTGAAACATAGTTCATTCTGACCTTCATGTTCGTCCTTGGTACCAGGGAGGCTGAGGAGTATGGATTTTAGAATCAGACCTCAAATCCTAGCTATGTGACTAGTTGCCCTAGAATTAGTATTATACTTCATCTCTTCAAGCTTCAGTTTTCTATGTCTAAAAGAGGCTAGTAATGTCCACCTTGTGGGGTTGTGAGGCTGTAATGGGATAACTGGAAAGCACTTAGCATGATGCCGGACACACAGCGATAAGCCCCAAGCTGTTCTAGTTATAGCCTTATACAGCCTCTGCTATAACTCAGGGTAAGACTTTACAGTTTGCTATGACTTAGAGTAAGCCTTGCTCCCAACCCTCTACCCCTACCCCCACCTCATTTTCTTTGGAGTTTTAAAAGCAACTCCATGCCAGTGGGCATACCAAAGCCAACCTCCAAACTTAGAAGAACATTAGGTCTCACGGTTATCCCTCCGTCTCATCCTTTAGGCTATTTCAGCACCCTAAGCAGGGCCTTTTACAGTCCCTTGCCGTTTTGTTTTCTTAAGCATATGGTGTTCTCTGTGCCCAAATCTGACTTTACCCAATGTCCTTTTTTAAAAATAATCTTACAAAAGTGAAGCTACCTTTCATTTTATGGAAAAATCAATTGCACTGGGTAAAATAGATTTGTGTTTAATGATTCATGATAAATGCAAGTTTAGAGAAAGGGAGAACTAGCAAGACAGAATGAGGCTTGGCGTTTGGAATCAGTTTCACTATAATGAACATGACCTTGAAGGAATTCCATCTACCCTTTCACTTTTTTTTTTTTCATCATTACAAGTGACAGGAAAATTAATAACTTGAATATTTTATTTTTAAATGACTCTAAGAACTTCTGAGCTCAGTGTGTGCTATAAAGACCTTTATACTTTGCCATTTTGTTGAAGTTGGGTAATTAATAGCTTAGAAAGTAAAAGGGAAACAAATCAACCTTACATAATAGAGTTCTTGATTCTTATCCAAAAGTCGTCTCTGTTTGCACTTCACTCTTCACGCTCATCATGGTTCTTAAACTATTTACATGGAAGTGTTTGGCCCAACTAGTTGTCTTTTGAGATTTCAACTTCCAGTGGAGATCTGTGTCCAAGTTCAGGCACAGTGCTTCTAAATTTATCAATTTTATGAGCATCGAAATGTGTCTACTCTTGCCCAAGAAGAACACAATGAAACCATTTCTTCCTCAGCAAAATTGCATCTTACACTTTTTTTAATTAAAAAAAATTCTGTGAAGCCACAGGTTTAAAAATATGTGGTTTATGTAATTGTTCTTTCCTACCTTGCTCCCCAAGGGCCAGTTATCATTGATAAGATATTCTCCAAACTGTACCCAAACCAACACCAGTTACTTAATGAGTTGTTGGGATTGGACTGTTTTTAACAAAAACAAAGACCTCAAATGAAGCACGAAATTTTAAAATCGCACGCTATTGTTGGAAAGCATATTTAATCAAGACACTGCTTTAGTGATTTAAGAAAACCCATGCCACTATTCTTTGGCAGAGAAATAATTGCCCGAGGGTTCTCAAAGTTGTAGTTACTTAATCATTTTAGCAGCTCCCAATGTAGTTCCCTAATGTTTTTCTTATTTATGTCTTCTGTGACCAGAGAATTGACTTTTTTATTTTTAAAAATTGTACATGCTATTTTGTTTTAATTTGTTAAGTACAGAAAGTCACAGCATAGAGGGAAAAAAATAATTACCACAATGCCACCATGTAGGGACAGCTCAAATGAACAGTATTTTATAATCCTGTCCAGTCTTTATAGCATATTAAGAATATTCAAGCCTTATTTGTCATTTGTTGCAAATATTTTGTCAGTTCTTGTATGTTTAATCAAAGTAATGCACATACTTTAGAGAACCTAATGGCTTATCGCCTGGTTACAAAAAACAGGAACCCCAGCTACGCCCTCTACATTACATCCTGCTCTGCAGAAATGTGTAAACTCTTTTAAGTGGTTCTTTAGTCTTAACTCTAGTGTCTTTGGATAAACTGCTTATGTTGATTTTAACTCGCCTGGTTACGAAAAACAGGAGCCCCAACTACATTCTTTAGTCTTAACTCTAGTGTCTTTGGATAAACTGCTTATGTTGATTTGGGGAATTATCTATTGACATCCTTCTGTGGAAGAGGATTTAGCTCTCTCTTGGCAGCCAACATGCCCCCCTGCCCCCAGCACCCTTCCTGCTCTCCCATCCTCCTAACCTGGGTATATGTTATTAAGGCTACATCAATACCCAGTAATTTTTTTTTTATTTCAGTGGATTTGGGGGTACAAATATTTTTTGTTACATGGATGAATCACATAGTGCTGAAGTATGGATGAATCACATAGTGCTGAAGTCAGGGCTTTCTGTGTACCTGTAACTAGAATATTGGGCATTGTACCCAGTAGGTAGATTTTTATTTCTCACTTCCTTCCCACCCTCCTTCCTTCTTAGTTTTCAGTGTCCATTACACCACTTTATGACCATGTGTACATACGTACTCCTTGTTTAGCTCCCACTTACAAGTGAGACCTTATGCTATCTGTTTTTCCATTCCTGAGATACTTCACCTAGGATAATGGTCTCCAGTTCTTTCCAGTTGCTGCAAAAGCCATCATTTCATTCCTTTTTTTGGCTAAGTAGCACTCTGTGGTATATAGACCACATTTCTTTATCCCCTTCTTAGTTGATGAGCACGTAGGTTGAGACCGTATCTTTGCATTTGTGAATTGCGCTGTGGTAAACATACTAGTGCAGGTGCCTTTTGATGTAATGACGTCTCTCCCTTTGGTACCCAGTAGTAGAATTACTGGATTGAATGTAGGTCTACTTTTAGTTCTTTGCAGAATCTCCATGCTATTTTCCATAGTAGTTGTACTAGTTTACATTCCTACCAACAGAGTATGAGCGTTCCCTTTTCACCATAGCTACACCAACATCTATTGCTTTTTGACTTTTGGCTATTCTGACAGGGGTAAGATAGTATCTTATTGTGGTTTAAATTTGCATTTCCCTGATGTTTAGTGATTCTGAGCATTTTTTCATGTTTTTTTGCCATTTGTCTATTTTTTGAAAAAAATCTGTTCATGTCTTTTGCCCGCTTTTTGATGTTAAAGTTTATGTCCATTTTATTCTAGTTTCCAATATTTCTGTTGAAAAGATTTAATTCTTGATATTTTACCTAAAAATCTTAAGCCTCCCTGTGGAAGCTTCTTATTCCTGGAGTTCTGAAATGGAATGATTTTGTGCCGACTGTGTGTCAGTTTTCATGTACTATTCCACATACGTGGTAGACCTTTCAATCCAGAAACAGATATCCTGTTCTGGGAAATTTGCTTGTTTTTGTTTTTTTGTTGTTGATAATGATTTCTATTTTTCTTTTCTTGTGTCTTTTTTTTTTTTTTTTAAGACAGAGTCTCACTTTGTTGCCCTTAGTGGAGTGCCATGGCATCACAGCACACAGCAACCTCCAGCTCTTGGGCTTAGTCTATTCTCTTGCCTCAACCTTCCGAGTAGCTGGGACTACAGGCACCCCACAATGCCTGGCTATTTTTTGGTGCAGTTTAGCTAGGCCCAGGTTTGAACTTGGTACCCTCGGTATATGGGGCTGGCACGCTACCCAGTGAGCCACAGGCACTGCCATTGTTGATGATTTCTTTCCTTACATTTTCATTTTCTGTCATTCTGGACCTCTTCTTATTTGGATTTTAGAACTCTAAGAGTAGTTGTTTATATTCCATGGTTTTGTTCCTTTGCTTCTCTTCTATTTGTTTGTTTTTGAGACAGAGTCTCACTGTATGGCTCTGGGTAGAGTGCCCTGGTGTCATCATAGCTCACAACAACCTCTAACTCTTGGCCTTAAGCAATCCTCTGCCAGGCACCCCTATAATGCCCAACTAATTTTTTTATTTTTAGTAAAGATAGGATCTCGCTCTTGCTCAGTGTGGTCTTGAACTCTTGAGCTCAAGCAGTCCTCCCCCACTGGCCTCCCGGAGTGCTAGGATTACATGCCGGATCTTTCTCATTGTTTTTTTCTTTATTTTCCTACTGTCTGAAAGAGTTTCTCAATTTTGTGTCCCAGTCCTTCTGTTCAGTTTCTTTCTTATTGTTCTCATATGTTTAATTTACAGGAGCTTTTTTGTTGTTGTTATTGTTCTCTGAATGTTTTTTATTGTATCATTCTTCGGTTCTATATATTGCATTTCTTATAAAAGATTATTTCTAGTTATATTATTATTTGGGGGTTGTTATTCTGAATGGGATATTTTTCCACTGTATTTTCAATTGATTGTTGTAATAGTGAAGAGTTATTGATTTTTGGATGTCATATAATATCCTGTTACTGAACATTATTTCAGTAATTTTTGAACTGTTTTTTTCTTTTCCTTGATAGAGAATCACATAATTCACAAACAACATGTATTTTATACTTTTTATCTAATTGTGTTTCAAGATTTATAGCATGACTCAGAATAATATTAAGTGATACAAAGTCCATGGCGAGGAAGTGTGTATCAATTATCATTACATCCCTTACATTTAGAACATGTACCTGGCCTTTTTATTAGATAATAAGTATTTGTCAAGTGAATAAATGAAAGTTATAGATAGATACACAGTATCTTTGTTTTGCTTGAAGTTTTAATATTAATATTACAGATGTTTTATCATTAAGTATAGTTTTGACATTTACTTTAAGATACATATTCTTTATCATGTAACAAAATGTTTTTAATTTTCTGAAAATATATAGTTGTTGGGAAAATATACAGTTGTTCCATCATGGCTGTGATCTTGCACTTAGGAATGTGTATTGAATTAGCTTAATTCAACTCAAAAGCTAACTGGGACAGACATGTTGATAAGTGTAAAAGGTAACTATTTATTAATGTTTGGTTTGTCTCAATATTTTTACTGGAAGAGGAGATGCTCAGAAAAATCTCTTGAGTTTGCAGGTGGCTCCTATCTTGGTTTTGGTCAGTAGGACTAAACCATAGGACTGTCTGTTAAGGTTAGTGTCTCTGTCAGCTCTTACCCAGGGGCTCCTACTCAGTATAATGCTGCAGGCCACAGGACTGCCAAAGCACTGGGCATCCCCAAACACACAACAGAATTGTGTCTTGTACTGACTGTCATTCATCTGAATCCGAAAGATTATTTGCAGTTTGAGTCAACAAAGTCTGGGAGAGGTATAATTGCCTGGAGAACATTCAGAAGCTAATTACTAGGATAATCTTGGACAGTAGAAGGAAAAACTAAGTTAATTATGATTCTTGTCAGGAAAGACATTGGTTCAGGAAAATGATCAGAGTCTTTGAGGTGAACATAAAATTCTTCACCAAGGTCTTGAATACATCTCTGGTCTGAAATTAAATTGACCCAATGTCCCTCAAATCTTAAATACGATATATCAAAGACAAATTGAAGGATGTTTTGCTTCTTATAGTAGATGGTAAACAGCTGGACTTCATTTGCCGAAATGACAGTGCCGGCCAAATCTATAAATCAGTCCCTCTACAAGGTGAAATACATTCATGGATGACAGCTCCACAATGGATTAGGAAAGAAACAAGGTAGTCTGGAGACATAGCCTAATGTTTCAGAATTGATATTCTTGAATCCAGTAAGATCATTCTTTATAGATACAATGGGAAATTGTTTTTTCCTAGTAAGAATATTACTTAGTGCCTTTTGACTCTTACTTACAAGTTAGTGATCACTGATGCCTCTCACCCAAGCATTTGCAGGACTGCTCCGGTTCAGATTACCCATCTTGCAGGGCTTTGCTTGAACCCTCTGCCTTCTGTGGCTGCCCTGGCTGTAAGCTCAGTCTTGGGAAGATATCAGAACCAGCAGTGTGAAGATCCTAGTCCAAGCCCTGGCTCCCACTCTTACTAGTTCTTAGATCTGGCAGAACCAAATCCTCTTCCTGAGTTTTGTTTTCCTCATTTATAAAGTGAGAAATAATGATTTCCTTGTATTCTTCACATGCATGTTTTTGTGGAAAGAAGTCAAGGTAGCATTTGTAGAAATGCTTTGGGAGCTGTGGCTGTGTCACTGATGGGGGAAGATAGAGTAACCTGCTTCCTGAAGCTCTGAATCCCCTTCTCAGGTCCCCGACACCTTAAAATGAGCCCGAAGTGGCCTGCTGCTCACGTGGGACATGAGAGAAAAGTGAGCAGTGTGGACCAAACCAACAGCAGGCCGAGAGCCAGGGAAGGAGTGCATGGGAAACAACTTGAAAAACCTTTGCACAGTCCCTTGAGCATGGCATTCCCTGGTACCATGGCTTAATTTTGTCCTTGAGGAATAAGTGGCCTTAGGACACCACCTTCTCCAAAAAGAAGGTAGCTTTGAGCTCCTATTAGAGATCAAAGTGTGCAGAACTACGCAATACCAAAAATGTCATTTACAAGCTTATAATATTATCTTACAACAATAGCTGGCACACATCATTATATGTTACCGGTATGCATATGTTTTTATCTCCCTGACTATATTGTAATTCCTTAAGGGCAAAGAACGTGTTTTATTCATCTCTTTTTTCACTTAATAGTTATGTACTACAAATCGTATATGGAAACAACACACTGTATCCCATGATAGAATTAATATGCACAAATATGATCTAATACTAAATAATAATAATAAAATAGTTATGTACTAATTATATGTATCTAGAGAAATCCTTTCATCTGACAGTTGGAAATCCCCCAAATGGGCTAGTCGGTGATGTAAGCTCTACCCGGCATGACTGGACGATGCGTCGCTGGGTGACATGGTGCAGTAGGACACAGGTCATCCAAGATGACCTGGACGGGGGGGTGCCTCTGACCCAGAGCCACTTCTCTCTCTGACTTTGATCCTCATGCCTCTCCGATTTCTCTCTTACTCTTCAAAACCAGATGCTTTCTTTCCCTTGGCCAAAAAGAATATGCCAGTGAAGTGGTATGTGAAGGCATTTGTAATGGGAAAAGCACAGAGTGTAGTTTTATGAGGATTTCAGGTCCTTTGATTTAGAATATGATTCAGTGCTGCAGTTTAACTGCATCATGGGTAAATATGTCAAAATAGGCAAGAATGAGCCGATCTGGGCCTGCCATCTGTGCACTTAGCAGATAGAGTGTAAGAACTGTCCACTTGATGTTTCTGATGTTTCTGATTTGTTGAGATAAGATGGTCACTGAGGAAGGATGTTGTTAGCGTGATTGTCACTGTTGTGTTGTAGTTGAGAACCCAACTTCTGAAGTTTAGTGAACCTGCATTCGGATTAGGACTCTGCCTCTTACTGACTGTGATTTGGGACAGATTTCTGAATTTCTGTTATCCTCAGTTTCCTCATCTACAGATGATCCTATTTGGATAGGGTTGTTGAGAGGATTAATCGAAAGGAACCATGTAAAATTCTTAGCAAGAGGCCTCGTCTGTCCTCAGTTAATGAATATTGAGTCAGTTGTTGGCATGGTGTGAGTTAGTGGGTTTGCCATGAGCACATCTGTGTGTGCACATAGCAAGGGAAATTTCTAAGAGTTAGAGCAGTAAGCAGAGCCTTTGAAAGTGTGTGCTCTGACCTGTGATGGTGTCATTTTATGTTACTCTACGTCGGTCAACCACAGATGGAATTAAAGTGAGAGTGATGAGTATGTTTTATTGCAGTAAGACAAAATAATGGACTTTAATGTACACACAATAAATAATGTATTAGAAAAAAAGCTCTGTGTATGGTAGGGGTGGTACTTTCATTCATATTCCCGCTGGTCAGCAGTGGAATTGATGCTATTTTAAGTATACTTTTGAACTATGATTATCCAAATAAAACAAAAACAGTAGTTTATTGAAAAGTACTACATTTAAGATTATAAACTCGGTATATTGCAGACTACAGCTGGGAAATCACTCTGAATTACATCTCACAAGGAAATAGCATTCTAGGTGCTAGAATGGGGCCCGTGTTTACTACACGTGACCCCAGATCTCAGGACTATACGTGTGAGGATTCCCTGGCACATAAAGGGGAAGGGGCGCCTTGAATGAGCCCTACTCATTCCAAGTCCATGATAATTCAGAAAGAAGACAGGTCAACATGGGTCTTTTTATCTCAAACGATCAAGAATATGATAGAAGATTGTCAGAACAATTAAATCATGAAAGAAAACTACCTCATTTTGACGACCTCTTTGTGTGAAGAGAAAAACAAGTGACCAGTTGATTAAGTTCTTCAGCTGATTTTCTGATTTATTGAGCACCGGCTCAAGCCTGAGTTGCAGGGTTTCAAATTCCCTAATGTAGGCCACGTCCTGCAGTTCTGCTATACGCGCAGGGCCCTAGAATAGAAAAGTGCTGGCAAATTTCATTACCTAACTTATATCCCCTAATGCCACTAATTGATAAATTGTGTTTTACAGGGTCCCGATCTGAATTGCTAATATTTATAGATATTATTTGAATAGCTGTTCATTTGTAACATCTGCCAGAGCCCTTCAGGGTCACGTTTTAACTGTGACGGTATATGTTTTGTGGCATTTGGCTCAAGTCACATCAATTATAAATCTGCCAGGAAAGTTTGTTTTAGCTAGTTTTTATTCCTAGCAAAAATGTGCTCTTGTTACTAAATATTCTTACTAGCAACATAGAATATATTTTTAATCAACGTTTCATCTAATCAGAAATCTGGACAACTACTTGGTTACAATTATGTACTCAAAATCAATTAGTATTTAATGAAGTCTCCAAGAGAAGAATCATTTTCATTTCAAGATCTTGGGCCTTTGGTAATATATTTTTTGTTTTGGTACATGAGCAAATCAACCATTGTTATGCCAAATACTAGAAGTTATTATTTTATTTATTGCATTTAATTATTTTACTTATGCTATTTAGTTAAAATATGAGGCCTTTATGTTTTGAGCAAGTGCAAAACAAATTCACAGGTTTACAATTTTATATTTGGATGATAAATATCAAATTGTTTTTTACTCTGTGTGAACGTGAATAATTTGTATTATTGAGTTATATAGATCACACATTTTCAGCCACAGATATCTAGTTCAAAAAGAGCCAATGAAAGATAGAATTGTCCCTCATTTTATTTATCACATGATTTTGTATTGAGAATTGGTTCAAAAGGAAGAAAATCTTTTTATAGCTTAACAAAAGGCTATTGATGAAAAAGCTGAATCATCCTTTTTTTGGGAGATCCAAGAAGTGAAATGATTCTATCGCTTCATGTAAATCTCTTTCTTAAACCTTTGCAAAAAATATTTTTAATAGATTATTCTTTTTTTTTTTTTAGATTATTCTTAATCTTCTAGTTATTTACTATTGATTTTCTGGTTATATGACCACCAGTTGCTTGAGTTATAGATCAAAGCTATAATTTATTTAATATTTAGAATTGTAACATTCAAAATTAAAGATTATAAAGATGTGTTTTCATACAATCTTTTGTATTATGCTGTATTTTACAATTTAAAAGGCTCAGAATTTTTTATAAAGCTTTCTTTAAATCCTATATGAACATCATTTTATGGCAACTTGTATTTATCTTATAATTCCTTTGAAATTAGGTATAGTTTAGTAAAATTTCTTCTCAATATTGTCAGAAATTCAAATTTAATGGAAAGTAATTAAACTGTTTTATATATTTAAAAAGCATAATGATTTGTTGTTGTTGTTGTTGCAGTTTTTGGCAGGGGCAGGGTTTGAACCCACCACCTCCAGTATATAGGGCCGGCGCCCTACTCCTTGAGCCACAGGCACCGCCCGGCTAATGATTTTTAATGGCAATAATTATAATGGATGCTAAAGTATGTAAACAGGTAGTGCTATTTACTTTGGGTCTTTAATAGTCTCAACAGCAGAATTCCAGAAGTTCCCTCAGCAGAGAGACACGCACTTCCTATTTCTCAGACATGGCAATAGTTTCCTTACAGGGGCAGTAATAGCACCAAAAATAGATGTTCGATTCTTTTTTTCAATGTGTGATTTAATATTTATATATTTATAAAATTAAAAATTTCCATCTCTTTCTAAGAAGGCTGTACTAATGTTCTCATTTCAGGTGCCCAAAGGTGCTTTGGGGCAGAGTTTTTGTTTTGTCTTGTTTTCATGGTAGAGCCTGCAGGTCCCCAGGGATGCAGCAACTCTCAGAATCTACATTATTCATGCAACGTTGTGTAATGCCCTTCCTGGAACTCTGCATTAGCAGGGCAGACGGGGCCTGGCAGACCACCTCCATTTTCACTTAGAAAATTGCCAGCTGCGCTCTTGCCTTCTAAGTGATTACTTTGCTATGGCCCAAGTACCTGGTATGAAGATAAATCTCCTGGTGGATAGTAATTCCTCAAACACTGTTACTCCAGCAGAAATGATGGTAGATGTGATGTGTTCAAGGGATTACATAGGCAAGCTGCATTTTCACAGGATAAATAATGTGTATGATTTTAAGAACTATGGTCTTAATTATTCAAATATACAAAGAGCTGCAAAGCTTTCTGGGGAAAAGCAAAAGGCAACTGTTTTGCCTTATTTTGCAGGGAGAAGTGTTTGCTAGTTATTTAATGATTTAGAAGTTTGTATTTTGTTCATGGAAGCTAGAATTAATTTGATTACCTTGGGGGAAATACAGATAAATTTCACAAAAAAAATAGATTCTTTGAATCCTCTAAGGTAGCCTTGAACGCTATGGGGACACCCAGCCTCTTTCCTTCAGCCAGAATTCCCTTCCAGGTGTGAACACTTGAAGCCATCAGTCCCATCTGTCATACTGCAGCCTTCCTGGTCTTCAGGTTACAACCACAGGCTCTTGCACTTAAAGTTAGTGAAATTACCTCAGACCCCTTAGGTGGCCCCCTGTCTCCTGCTGTCTCCTAATTCTCAGAGCTAGGTCAACTTTCTGCTAAATTTGTCTGTATTTATATATGCATGTTTGGAAAGGTATGAGTTGGATGTGCAAAAATATAACATAATAGAGTTTTCCTTAATGTAAATAAACCCAGCACAGGAACTTCCCATTTCCACATGGGCTGAGACCCAAGTTGTGCTCTTGGGTCTCAGCCCGCTGTTTCTAGGTCTAAGTCGGCTGATGCTGGCCTCTCCAGGGTCTCTTGTCAGCAAGCCCAGAGGCTCTGCATCTTCTTGTCCTGACCCCAAGCCTCTCTAGAGACTTCTTTTAGCTTCAGAAAGATTTCAGAAGCGTTCTCATAGTGAATAGTCAGGACCATGTGTCTGAGAAAGCCCCACAGCCATCACCACCTGAAGCTCATGGTCTGCCAAGAAGCAAGGCCTCTTTCTAGGGCTAGAGCCTCAGAGGACACAACCCAAGAGTTCCCCTCCTTGTTCTCTAAGATTCTCTGCAAACTATCTGGGGTGTCTGTCAACCCAGACCACTTGGCCCAAGGGGAAAGAAGAATAGACATTTTCCCAGGGACCCAAACAGCTTCTGAGGTTCTTCACCCTTATTCGGTTGACCGACGGAACCTTTGTCTCTTTTTGGGAAGTGACTACTCTTTGGTTTGATTGATAAACTTGACCTCTTCCTCCTTCAGGCTTTGCTTTTTAGGATTCCAACTCACTCTCCTCTCAATCGTTTGGCATCGGAAAATTTTGGCTTTCAAGATGAATAGCTTTTCCCAAAGTTCACAACTGAAAACTTAGAAGCTCAAAAGAGAAACATAAAATAAGAAATGATCAAGAAAATAAAAATGAGGCACGAAACTGAAATTGTATTCTCTTTCTGTATTGTCTCTGTCCCTTTTCTACTAACCTCTTGTCTTGTACTCTTACTGATTCTGTGCTTTTGGGGGGGAGTGCAGGGGGTGGGCAAGGCAGTGGTAAACTTCCTCAAATCCTTTTTGGCAGCCAAGAGATTCCAACTTAAAGTAGATTCAAATGCTCCATCTGTGGGTCTTTTATGTGGCTCCTTGTGTGCATTTTCTGAGTTCCTATAATCCACTGAAAAATCCCTGGGTGAAAGTGTCAATTCACGAGTTGTTTCTTTTCATCTCGAGGCTGCTTATCAGAGAACATAAAACATTTAATCTCGAGAGAAGGACAAAGGAGGAGAAGGCTGATATCACTGCATCAGTCCTGAGCTATGTTTCAGTAAATTCTGTACTTGGGAGAATTTCAGGCCTCGTTGTTGTTAATCAATAATGCTAAGCCTACAGCGTACAAGTCAAGAGAATGCAAGATCAAGGAGAAGTAACTCTTATCTGTGTTGTTTTGCTTGTAATGGTTTCCAGTCTTTATCCACAAGGAGAAACAAGCAATCAGAAAACATTCTCCCTGGCCGGTCAGAACTTGTTGATATTTCGGCAAGAAATGAAGATAAAGAGTTATCAGGTGTGGTAGATTATTCCCTGGAGTATGGGTTTTATTTTTATCTTGTGATGAATCACCCTCTGATAAGCATAGAGAATAACACTTTAAAATGCTCTTTGGAGAGTATTTAAGTCTGTTAGGGGATGCCAACTGGATGGTCGTTTAACAATGAACTATTCCCTGCACACTGTCACAGAGCATGGAGGGGTGCACTCCAGTTACAAGGGAAGGATCTGTTGTCCATGTCATATGTGTATGAGTCTACTGGGAATCTTGTTAAAACGCAGTAGGTGTAGGGTGGGGCCATAGTGTGCATTTCTGACGTGCTTCTGGGTTCCTTACTGGCCTCTCTCTTCCTAGGCTCTCACTTTGCACAACAAAGTTTTAGCAGTCTTGAGTAACTTGGGGCAGACATTTCTTACTGGATTACTGAAGCCAGTAAAGACTTGCAATGCCAGTGGCATTTCTGGGCCCCTCTGCTTGCCAATCATTTAAGAAATTTCTCCACCGGAAACGAAGAGCTTAAGTGCGAATCATTTGTAGGTAGGTGTGCTGCTCTGCTGCTGTCAGAACAGCAGCCTTACAGCCACCGTCCAGAAATGGCTTTGGTGTTCTGACCTACAGGGTAGAAGGGTTGTATTATTCAATAAAGAATGCCTTTATTGAACCTCGACTCGCTACCTGCAGGCCCCAGGATTCCCTTCTAGGACTCTGTAAAACTTTGAATCTACATAAGCAAGCAATTTCTACAGGCCTCCTTTCTGCACAGGCACCACAAGTCTGTTGTGAGGATGACCCAAGGAACCGACCAGAATAGGACAGATGTCATTCTGCTAATTCATCAAAAGATAATTTTATTGTTAGTGATGAAAATCCCCAAACATTTTGGATGCATAGTAATAAGGAGTTTCAGGGGAAAACTGTTAATATTGAGTAGTTGTTCCTTTCCTGGGATTTTAATTCATTTGAAGTCCTGATTCCAGCGCTTTGGCTTTACTTATACCAGGTCAGATAAGCTTCTAGTTTTGTTAATTACTGATTTTAAGGCAAAGAAGCTGCCAGCATAGAAGAAAATAGTTTTGCCGAACCAAGAAAAAATATTGCGTCTACTAGAAAATATAGGGTTTTATTTGATATTGTCTTTAAGGTTTCTTTTTTTTAAGTTATGAAAAATTTTAAACATATACAGTAATTACAGAGACTAATTTGGCAGAGCCCTGCCTACCCCTCTTCCAGCTGCATTTGTTACCAACTTACAGTGCTATGGACTGAAAGCTTGTGTCTCCCCGAATTCATAGGTTGGAATCTAATCCCCAATGTGATAGTGTTAGAAGCTGGGGCCTTTGGAGGTGATTAGGTCATGGGGGTGGAACCGTTATGAATGTGATCGGTGCCCTTGAGGAGAAAGTACAGCTTAATGTTGGATTTCGTAGCCTCTAGAGCTGTGGGAAGTAAGTTTCCATTCCAATTCGGCGTTCTGGTAAAAATACGTCAGAGGTGGCGCTGAATGCTTCCCATTGCATCACGTTAGGAAATACACAATGTCTGGTTTTTCTTTTTCTGCAATATTGCTGAATATACTCTTATGTCCCGCATAACAGTTCAGAAATATGAACCTAAACTTTATTCTACCTTTGTTTGATGAATGAAATATGGCATATAGGACTAACTAGATACATAATATTTATTATATGCTTGTAAATAAAACATAAAAGTTAAACATATAAGATTGGGCCCTGGCCCTTTTAGGGCGAAGTATCATAGACTAGGTGACTTATAAAGATAGAAATGTATTTCTCACAGTCCTGGAGGTTGAGAAGTCAAAAAACCGAGGTGTTAGCAGATTCGGTGTCTGGCAGGGGCCTGTGTTCTCATGTGGTATAAAGGGCAGAGCAGTTCAGTGGGGCCTCCTTTATAAGGGCACTAATCCCATTTTTTGAGAGCTCTGCCTCATTACCTAATCACCTTCCGAAAGCTGCACTTCTTAATACCATCGCATTGGAGATTAGTTTCCAAAATAAAAATCTAGTGGGATACAAGCATTCAAACCTAAGCAGACTAAATTGGGCTATAGGTAATAGAAAAGACAAAATAAAAGTGGACTATGCAAGACAGAAGTTTACTTTCTCTTCGCAAAATAAACCCCCAAATAGGCAGCTCTAGACTGAAGTGATAATCCATAGTCATCCAGAACAACCCTTTTTTGTGCATGTCTTCCATATGTAAGTTTACCTCATATCCCCATATGGCCACTGGAGCTCCTGCCATCACTTCTGCTTCCCAGGCTGGTATCAGGAATGTGAAGGGGTAGGGAAAAAACTTACCACCTCCCAGGTGAGTCAGTCCCAGAACCCCACGCAAGAACTTCTGCATATTTCTAAGTGATCATTCATACTTTCAAGAAAGCAAGAAAAGTTGGAAAGGCAGGATTCACTCTGTGGGAAGCTGTCAAAATGTTGATAAGATGTTCCAAAGATTTAGGCAGCCACAAATGATAAATGTCCATTAGCTATAGTATGGAATTTTATCCTGGTGCAACCCATTATTATGTGAACATAATTACTGAATTATGTTTAAAAAAAAAAGGTTGATCCATATATAAAAAATAGAGGAATGCATAAAAATGCAGAGAAATCCTTGGCTAACTCATTGTCAGCATTTGATACATTTTTCTTGTTGAAGGACAAATTTGAATGATTGTTTCTAAGAAAGGCTGAAATGAGAGCTCAAGTCAGGTTTGTCCAAGAAGAAGAAGAACTCTTCTGATTTGAAAGGAGATATGAGAGACGGTTTCTAATCATCAGTCTAGAGGAAGTGGGTAACTTACATCTGGTGTGGGAACCTAGGTATTACATGGTTACACCCACTGATGTAATGAAACACAAAATAAACAGCTTCTCCAGGATCTGTAACCAACAGTCACCTCTCTGAACATTTTAAGCTACTTAAAGGGATGTGTCTTTTGTTACACAGAAGTTGGAACTTTAAAGTGCTTATATTTTCAAAGCAAATGGTCTGTTCAGCCATTTTTGTTGTGTTTGTTTTGTTTTGGTAGGAAATCTGAGTAGCAACAGAATAGCTAAAATGTATTGTGTACTTACTCTGTGCCACCTCATAGACCATGAAATTGGTACTAATGATAGCCCATTTTACAGATGGATAAATTGGGACACAGAGAAGGTAAGTAATTTTCCAAAAGTCACACTGCTGCCAAGAGGTAGAACTGGGACTTGAACTTATGATGTATTGTAATAGACCGACTATAATGCATATCCTCTCTGGAGTATTTTTTTGCAAATTATGAAGGGAAGCAAGGGGAAGGAGAATGAAGTGTTGGCTGTCATTTTGCTTCATCATGAACAGTGAAATAGGGAGAAGAAATTGTCCAGGTTTCACAGTTTGGTACAGATGTAGTTGGATTCTGAGAGTCTAGTCAGTGCTGCCCTCACTGGCAGATCACAGCCCAGGGAGTTGAAGAGCAGATCTCAGGCACTAGATAGAATGGCTGTCATTTGTTTGGACTCCCCTCTGGCTCTTCTTCCTTTCCTCCATCCCTTTCCTCCATCCCTCAACAAGTCACACCCGTGGGAGACTTCAGCGGCCGTCCCCTGAGGCTGAGCCCAGCCCCAGCACCTTGCACTTAGCACACCACTTCCAGATCTCAACGAGCCTAGATTTCAAGTGGAGTGTTATAGGACGCATCTGGCCTGAGAGCGCTAAGTCATTCCAGTTTAGTGGTAGAACAGAGCTCGACCTTGGGAGAAAGCCCGCACCAGAGAGGGGAGATTTCTTCCTGCCTTAAGTTGCATCTTAAGTCCATCCCTCAAGCCCTCCCTCCTTCCTCTCTTCTCAGTGCTGTGAGGTTTACTGATCCTGCTCCTGTGCTGGTCAGCCTGGGGCAGTGGGCGGAGATTAGAGAGATGGGGAGGAAGGGGAGATGAGGGGAGGGGTCCTGGCAGGGCTCCAGGTGGTGTCGGTCACCAGTAGGCTCCAGACTGAGGCGGTGGCCGGAGGAGGCAGGACTACTTCCACCTCTAGCTCTTCCTCCTCCTCAGCCCTTTGGTAAGATTTCTGCAGTATCTTCATCTCTCTTCTCTACCAACAGCTCTACACGCCTTTGAGAGCTGGGACTGTCGTCTTCACCTTCCTATCTGCATTTACCCCATGGCTGAGTGCACAGGGCTGTGCCCGTAACAGGACCTGGACAAATATTTAATGAATAAAATTCAGCATTTGTTATCATAGTCCTTGAAGTCATTAAAGCTGGTCTCACACTGACTGTGTATAAAGACACTAATGGAAACATTCAAGCTTTGCTCCGCGATACCTGAAACCAGGGATTCATTCATGAACTTAAGAATTACCTGGGGGGCTGTTAAAAATACAGTGCCCCAGACTTCCCTGGGAGAGTCTTCATTCAGGGGCTCTGGGGACCTGACACTTTAACATGTGTTCCTGTTGGTGCTGCGGCTCGTAGAATGGAACTCATTTGGGGAATGACCTCAGCAGCACGTCTCCATCCTTCTTAAAACCCTCTGTACCTGCCTGGTAACTCTAGACATCACTGTGCCACTCTGCCCTCTCTGTACACTGGTAACTGTGGTTCCCCCAGGGCTATAAGCCATGTCTCATGAAGCACAGGGGGCACCATGGACCGTAAGCCCCAGGACCTTAAGAAGGGAATCCCTCCTCCTGGGGTTAAAATTCTAGAAGGGTTTGCTGCAAGATAACCTGTAAGGAAGAAAACCCATTAGTTAGTAGTTGAATACTAACTGGAACTTCTGCCAAATCAAATGGACTTTGTTTTCTTGTTCAGAATCTTCATTTGGTGTCCTTAAGTGAGTTTTAAGATATTATTTCCATATAAAAAGCTTATAAGGACTTATTTGAGAGTGCACTTGGAAAAGAAGCATTTTTACCCTGTCTTACTTATGTAATCAAAATGAACAGGGTTTTTTCCTGCCTATCTCTGCTATTTTCAGCTGTTAAATAGCCCTTTGATTTAATATAGCACCTAATGATGCCGTCATTCTCCAGTGATCTTAATCAGCTGACACCTGAATTTGTCTTCAGTCAATGTGCTTTTTAAAGAATTGGCCTGCCTGGTGCTTTTGATATAAATTTTATGGGGCCATCATCTTCAGATTTTTCTGAAGATACTCTCATTTTTATTATTCTTACTTGCTTGCATATGGTGATTAAAGTGTCACAGGAAGTGTATGTGGTTGAGTTCATATTTCCCAACTTTACTTTATGATTAGGTTCAGACAGATGGCTCCTGCCATACCTAATATTAATAGAACACCAGAAGTACATCAATAACCTCTTCATGGTGTGCGTTTTAGCTCGAACTAGCCCCATTCTGGGTCCCAAGCCAGTACCTTTTTGTTTACTTTCCTTTTCTTATTCTTTTCATTGGTAATTTAAAATTTTTATCTTTGTAAGCCACTTGCATCCTTTCTGGAATAGACTGGAACATGTGCAAATATGTATCTTTAATGAGCATGCACCACAGAAAACCAAGAAAATCATTTATATTCATCCAGCTTTTGGTTCATTTTGATTCACATCATTATTTTTGCACGAATATTGCTGTAGGCCTAGGATCTCTGTATGATAGCACTCTGATTTCCCGGCAGAAAAAATGATATTGAGCCTCCTTAACACTCCATCCCCAACTCTCCAATATTCCCTACATACAAATAATTCTTCCCACCCAGTTAGGATGTGTCTTTCTTCTCCAGACACCTCTACCCCTGTCCAGGGTCCCACAGCCTCCTCACTGCAGTTGAGCACTGTCCAACATGGCTGCCACCAACAAAGGTCTTGCCAGCTCACCAGTGTTAGTTGAGCTTCTCCAGCCTTGCTCTGGTCTAGCCAAAGGGAATCTCAGAGTCAGCTTGAAGCTGGGAGAGCCCTTGTCCTCCTCCACAGCATGCACAGTGCAGGCACCTCTCTGTGTGTGTGCTTCTGGGGGCTACAAGTAAATAACAGCTAATACCTGCTTTCATCCCCATGGTGAGTTCACAGCCCAGCAAGGAGAAGGTATAAACAAGTTTTATCTATATGAGGAAAGAATCAGGCTAATACAATATTGTCCTCATAGTACCATGGTGATTGTGGCAAAGTGTAGGATTCATAAGTTTTCAAAGTAGTTTGTCTTTGAAGATAGTTTATTCAGTGCCATTTTTTTTTCTTTTAAACATTTTATCTTCTTTTATGACATGTAATCTGTGGTCATTATTTTTTACACATAGGTTAGTTTTTATGACTAGAGTGTCAAGTAAGACTTTCAGACTTTCTTGAGTGTTCCCAGGTGATTTCTTACTATTGTCATGGATTCAGATTGCTTAGCTTTCTTTTTGGCTTGGGCTGGGTTTTAACCTGCCACCTCTGGCATATGGGGCTGGCGCCCTACTCCTTTGAGCCACAGGCACTGCCCCAGATTGCTTAGCTTTAGTTAAAGGACTCTAGTCAGGTGGATATAGGTGGAAAGATGTAGATTTACTAGCATAATGTTGTTAAAAGAAAAACTCAACAAATTAAATTTAACATGAAAGAACAAGACCGACGTCATCTTAAGCTTAAGTTTCAGTTTCCCCAAAGTTAAGTTTCAGGTTCTCAGAAGTCAGGACACAGGCCCATGACACCACCTCAGTGGCCCCTACCAATCAGATAGGGGCAGGACCTCACGTAGAGGTCACTCCCTTCCCCTCTCCCATAAAAGCCACCCTCCCCTTAGAACGGGCCTTCAGCCTGATCTTGCTGTGAGATACTGGAGACCCAGGCTCTTGAGCTTGAATAAACTCTCCTGCTTTTGCATCGGACCCTGGCTCCCTGGTGGTTCTTGGGGACATCGTGATCTGGGCACAACAAACAAAGTTTATTTGAGCAAAGAATGGTGCATGGATTGAGCAGTACTCAGAACCGGAGGAGGTTCAGAGGGGTGCTCTGCCACACAGTCAATGAGTGTTTATAGACAGAATGGAAAGTAGAGGGCAGACATGGCTTGATTCCTTACAGCTGGGCCGTTCTTTATTTGGACATGCTCTGATCAGTTTGCAGCCTGTGATTGGCTGAAGCTCAGAGGGGCTTGTGATTGGTTCTTACTCTTTTTATTGTTAACTTGAGTAATTAACAAGGATGGAGGGGCCTCCAAGAAACAGTAGACTCCTAAAATAGGTTTGGGTTCCTGTACAGACTAAGTTAGGTTGCAATTTGTAAGTTAGAAAGGAACTAAAAGTGCAAAGACAGCCTCAAGCCTTGGCCTCCTGCACATTCAATTTAACAAAGGGAACTTGGCTAGTTAGTAACCTCTTCAGGTTTTCCTTACCCACAATTGAGGGCAATGATAGCTTCTACCTCGTAAGGCTGGTGTGAAGGATAAGGTCGTTTAGGTGGCCCATAGCTCGACCCTGCCACCTGCCAAGTGCTCAAAAGATGGCATGAGGTTTCACACCACTTTGAGAGGAGCCACAGGGATTCCCCCAAACCCCCAACTTCCTCACACTGTTAGGCCCTAACCCTGCTGCTGTTTAAAATACATGTGGACTTGTACAATTTTAGGGTTTTTACATCTGCTGTTGATCTTTAGAGGACATGATAGCATTGTGTGCCTTCTGGTTCCAGTTGCTGTTACATTTTAAGAGACACTGTGCAGATGTCCTTGGTCCCGGCCTGGCTCCCTCCAACCCTCCCTCTGTTCTCTTGCCAGTGTGGTCTCTCTGGGCACAGATGTGCTCTGGGCACCCCCGGCTTCAACCTCTTTCTTCTGACGCCCTCAGGATGGAGGAGGCTCATTCCTCACCCCCTCTCTTCACCCTGGTCAGCCTTTCCTGTCTGTTTTTGGTTTGTTTAGTAAGTCATTGTGACTCCTTTTCTGTTCTTGTGAAAGCAAAACTAAGACTCTTTAACGGATGGTGATAGGAAGCACTTGTCTGGGTTGTTTTTAATAAATCTCCCTTTGAGCCTTGGCCGTGTTCCTATCAAAGGTGTCAGAAGGACAAACAGCCACTGGGTGAGCCTGCACCGGCAGGTGTTACAGCCCACTTTGTAAGCTGTCCTCATTAGGCACTGCTGGGGCCGAAAATAGATGGCTGGAGACTTAATTAGATGCATTTACTTGCAGAAGTCTCAGAGGCATTTTCTTGATGGTACACAAAACGAGTCTATTAATTAGTTCTAACAAGGAAGATTTAAAGAACATTAGTTAATGGCCCATTGCTGGTGGCAGCCAGCCTGGCAGAATCGGAAGTCCCTGGGCTGGGTATCATCCTTTGCCCTGAGGGCAACAAGATTCATGAAGATTGAGCTATTGCCTTGAAGGAGCCTGTAGTCCACCTGGGAAAATTAGATACTTGTAGTTGAAGGAGTTGAGAATAATTCAGAGCCCTGCTCTGTATTAATGATCGTAAGTCCAATAGACAAACAGGAAAATCCCCAAGAACGGGAGAGGCTGGGAGTATTTGGATTCACCACAAATCAGAGTTTGCTTTTCCAAAGTGATTTCATGCATTGTTCAGTACACACATCGTTCAGTACACACCTTGTTTTGTGTGGTTATTGTGAAAAAGCATTCAAACCCTACGGGGTGTCTAGCCTGAGACTTCATCACAAATGTCCTCCATCTCCAGGGGCCCCTAGTGCCTGGCAGCCTACCAGAAACAAGGGATTGTGCTGTAGTTAAGCATTGCCAAGCATTGCCCTCCTTTGGGTCCTCTGTTGGAGCCCGCCAGCCCCTGAGAGGAGGGACCTGAGCCTTTAGCCTTCAGGTAGATGGCCATAGAGAAGCTCCCTCTGAGCAGGAGCAGCCGGGGGCAGTGCTGTGGATTGTGGAGGCACAGAAGTAGAACAGAAGACCTGCAAGTCCCAGTCAGAGTGCCAGCTTCACGGTCTGGGGCCTTCTGCGGCCCTGTGTCCCTCCACCTGGCTGTCCCCACTACTCCACACAAGCCCCACTCCTCCCTGTGCTCCAGTCATGTGGCTGCCACCTCTGCCAAGAGCATGGCCCAGCGTCCCCCACCCCCCAGCATCATCAGAGCCAGGGCTAGTGCAGTGGACACCTGCGGCAAGGAACACCACGCCAAGTTAGTAAAGATGTGAAGGCAAGTGGGAAAGAGAGCAATGGAAAGCCTCAGGTGGGGGAAGAGAGAGCACGTATACAATGTTTACTGATATTGTATTCACGTACCAGGAAATTCTCCCTTTTAAAAGGTACAATTTAATGGTTTTTAGGCTAGTTACAAAATTGTGCAAGCCTTACCCCCATCCAACTTCAGAACATTTTTCCAAATAAAACAGTTTCCAAAAAGAAACTGTTACTGACAACCACTCCCCATTTCCTCCATGACCCCTGACCTCTGGCAACCACTAATCTAATTTCTGTCTCTGTGGTTTTGCCTATAGGATTCTGGGTATTTCATATAAATGGAGTCACACGACATGTGGCCTTTTGTATCTGACTTATTTTACGGTGTAACGTTTTCAGGGTTCATCCACGTTGCAGCAGGTGTCAGCACACCATTCCTTACATGGCCATAGAATACTATGTGTTCTGTACGGTGCCAGAATACTGTGTATGTGGGTGTACTGCATTTTGGCATCTGCTCATCATTCCGTGACATGTGGTTGCAGTCCATCCTTACCGGATGGGCAGAGTACTATTCTGTGTGGATGGACCGCACTTTGGGATCTGCTCATCATCCCATGGACGTTTGGTTGTTTTCACTTTTGGGCTATTATGAATGATGTTGTTATGAACATTTGTGCACAAGATTTTGTGGGACATATCTTGTGTATAGACCAGAATGGAATGTTGGGATCCTTTAGGAACTCTGTATTTAATTTTTTGAGGAAGTGCCAAACTGTTTTCCAATGTGGCTGCACCATTTTAACTTCCACCCACAACCCAGGTGTCAACTTTATTCTTCTCCATGGTTTTGATTCCAGTCATCTCAGTGAGTATAAGTTGCCATCTCATTGTGATTATTCAATAATCTTTTTTTTTTTTTTTGCTGGGGCCAGGTTTGAACCCACCACCTCCAGAATATGGGGCCGGTGTCCTACTCCTTTGAGCCACAGGTGCTGCCCTATTTAGTGATTTTTAAATTACTATTTAAAGGGTTGGCGTTTCATTGTGTCAGGGATCAAAGCAAAACCCCAGTGTCCCTTAATTATAACTATTCTTAGTTACACTTCTTAGAATAATAGTTTTCTTACAGTTCTTAGAATAATAGTCTTTGGCTGAGTTAAGAAGGTGTTCCTTCCCAGCTGACACAATCTTGACACAATTATAAGTGTGTGGCTTGGTTAGTTTGTGGCTCCTCTGTCTTGGGAGAAAGGCCCCCCTTTCAATCTTCATGTAGGGGGCAGCACCTCACCCAGGATCAGGCTTGGCTGGTGGGGTGTGGCCTGGACTTCAGTCCTTCGGAGTGCCTCTGCAGGTGGCTTCATTGGGTCGTGACCTACACAGCTGTTCTCGGCCTGCGCTGGGCCACAGGGAAGCCAGAACCTAGGTTTCTGTTTCAGCTCAATTTTATACAAGTGATTTAATGTCCCGGGGCCCCAGTTTCCTCTTCAGTAAATAATATTGATAATAGTATTTCCCTCTTATGACCATAAGCCTCTTATGATATTATGATAATTGAATCAGGTGAACTTTATAAAACAACTGGTCCAAGCCCTAACAAATCAAAGAGCTTCTTAAACAGTAGTTAATTTTATGTTTTATCCTCGGAGACTTGGCATGGATATTATTTCCTCTAGAAGAAGGGTCAGCAAACTATGGCCCATGGGCCAAATCAGCCTGATCACCTGCCGTAAGCTGAGAATTGTTTTTACATTTTTAAAGGGTTGTGATAAAAACAGAGAAGAATACGTGACATAAAATGTCGCCTCTAAGGCCTGAAATATTTCCTACCTGCCCCATTAGAGTAAAAGTTTACCGGCTCCTGGTATAGACCCTTCCCAGACAGCCCGCTCTACCCGCCCTCCTACCCCCACCTCGGGGCTGGTCTTCCTGCTCGTTGCCCCTGCGTCACCTGCACCTGTCTCTGTGCAAACCCCTTCCTCACAGATCCCTACAAGGCAGACCCTCTGCACCATTCCTGTCCTGGATCCTCTGGCGCACAGTGGGAAGTTTGCAGGCATTGGTTTGGGGAATGAAGAAGGGGGAGGGGACACTCAATAACAGTTTTGGCAACTTCGTAATTTTGTTTGAGTCCTGAGGAGAAGGGAAAATGACACTTAAATTTGACTGTCCCCCGCTGCATCTGAGCTGAGTGACACCCTTACTCCAGATGTCTTCCTGAATATGTTAGTGTGGGGTGGCAGTCTGAGTTTCCCCTAGGTCGGCCCCTATGGGGTGGACTTCCCAGATTCACCTTGCTCAGTAACTCACAGCTCCCTTCCAGAGAGGGCGCTTGGTTGTAGGTGACAGCCTGCAATGCGGTGGCCCTAGGGCGCCTACTGGAACGAAGTGAGGAGCTTTCTCTCAGCCAGGCTGCGTGAACTCAGGCTTTGTACCTGCTCAGATGAGGCTGGACCCAGACAAGGCATAGTGACTGTTTGAGAGTCTACAGAAGAGAAGCAGGCCTGACTGTGCCTGCTTGATTCTGTTATTTTGCAACATTTTAAAAGACTTTCTTGAGTCCATTTATTTTCTTGCATTTTTACATTGAATTCCTCCTGCGGAAAGTGATGCATTGCTTTCACCCTGGAGCTTTCACTGACGTTTGAAGGAATTAGCTGTGCAAACTATTGGCATAATGATGCTTTCATGTTCTCTACTAAACATGATTTTTACTATTGATTTCTATGAACTTGAGCTCAATGTATGTGAGTGAGAAAGAGAGAAACTGATTTGTGGCCTGAATTACTTGTCCGTCCCCCCCCCAAAGAAAGTCCAGAAGAACCTGAATGTGTCAGGGGGCAGCGGGTGTCTGAGGTCCTCCCAGCAATCTGGGTTGGAGCAATTTTTACTTCTTGGGCCAAAATGAGCAGAGAGACCTTTTCAACACACAAGGAAAAAGAGAAAAAAGAAAGTAACAAATGCACAGGAAGGATTTGCAACTCACATTGGTTTTTACACTTTCCATAAAAAAAGAAGATAAAGAAAAAATAAATTATACTTTATAGTAAGTTTTCTTTAAAGGCGTCCAATGTGTGGGTTGTTTGCAAACATATTGGTATTGCCAGTGGCAGGAATGGGGAAATGTTTCCAAGTTATAGTTCTAAACAATTGATATCAAAGCCTACCAAGTGTCCCTCCTACAAAACTTCAAAGGAATTGTTTATAAATACCTGAAAAGTGAAAGAGCATTTTCACTCTTGGATGCAAGTGGCCCTTGGAATAAAGTCACACCCCAGGAGGGAGTCATATTTTGCCGAATTTTGCTGTATATAATACAGACATTTTTGCCTAAAATTTTGAGAGAAAAATAAGAATGCACATTATACATGGGTAGTATGAAAGTTTAATTTTTGACCCCATTTTGGGGGGTCAGAAACATGGGTATGCCTTATACACGGGAGACAATAAACACATCAAAATGTGGTATGTAGTTTGGCCTTGAGAACCACTCTTACAACCAGGTCAAAGGTGGTTTGCTGACCACATAATTGGAGGGTCAGTGTACACAGAGTTTATATTTAATGCACTTACACTAAAATCGGGAGGGAAGGATGCAAAAAATGGATTCTTTAGTTATACTTTTGAGCAGGTTAGTGGGGTTCTTAAAGTAGACCATATACATCCTCAGAAGTCTTTGCTATGGCTGAGCAGATTACAAACGCTGCCGTGAGTTACATATGTTGGGAGTGCAGAGGTCTATTTATAACAACCATTTCTCTTTATCCAGCTACCTTTGAATTCCAATCATAAATATATCATAAACCACCCCAGAATTGTTTAATGGCAGACTTTTAAAATACTTGAAGAAAGAAAGCAGATATACTTTATGAGACCCTTTCTGGTGACATGGTTTGAGCACAGATCTGGGATTCTTAAGCTAATAGTGATGCTCTTACAATGTCAGTATACCACAGGACCAAGAGGAGTGATTTGAGACCTAGAGCTCTTTTTACCATGAGTGGAATAATAATATCTGTGGTCATTTTTTTTTAAATAAATAAAATCATCGGAAAACTAGAAGGCGAAAAGGTCCCATCAGAGATGGGTTAGACTAAAAGCACCAGAAAACCTACAGTGGCCTGTGCAGATGGAGAGGCCTGTTTATTTCAATAAGCAGCTGAGGTCTGGTGCAGTGCTGCGAGATGTCACTGGGGTCCTCTCTCATTTCTTCTTCCTCTGTCCTCATTAGCTTGCGTGTCTTGGCTTGGAGGATGATCCTTCTTGCTGCCTCCTGGTGGCCCAGAGGTTGCCGTCCATTGTTAAAAGATTGACCAAGAGCCCAGCTCAGCAATGTTCATTTATATCTCTTTCATTTGTTGAATGAATGGCCCAAACTTGATCACTTTGTCGCCTCCAACTTCAAGTGAATCTAAGAAGATGAATATTTTTGGAGAGGCATATTATCACCTTGAATGGAGCCGTGATTCCATTAGGAAGACAGGAAAAATAAATACTGGGTAGAGAACAAATGCCATCTGTCACAAGGTGGTCATCATTTCAAAATACTACATATGTTTAGTAATAGGCTTGCAAACAATGATCTTCTATATTAAAGATATGGAGACTGCAGGGATGACAGAAAACCACCAACAATACAAAATTAGTGTATATTCACCTTTGGAGTAAAATACGTAAGACATGAACGCTGGAGCACAGTGATGACTGAACCATGAATCAATCATTATTATAGCCCTTTACGTACTGGGCTAGGTATTGTGGCAAAAAAGAGAGAGAGAGAGAGAGAGAGAAAGAGAGAGAGAAGAGGGAAAGAGAGGGAGAAAAGAAGAGGGCGGAGAAAGGATGAGGAGGACAGGATGGAAGTAAGGAAGGGAGAGAGGGAGGGAGAAATCACAAGGTCAGTTAAAGAATTATGTAAACAATGATACTACCAATTGCTATAATCGAACAACCTTTACTCCACATTTTCTGGTGGCCAAGGAAAAACGGGGCCATAAGTGGTTAGGTAGTTGTCATTTTCCACAAAGCAGAAATACACTAGTTTTTCTGATAGCATAGTGGATTAGAGAGCATGAGTTTGGGCTTGAGTACCAGCTATAAACTTGACCTTGATCAAGTTCTTTAATCCCTCTAATTTTCAGCCTTTCCACTTTTAATATGCAAGTACTTGCAGCATGGGTGAGTGGTCATTTTATAAATTAATTGAGATATTACATATAAGGCACACATAAGAACCCTGAGATGAGGGAAAAAAAATGAGGAAGTTAGGAAACGGTGTGGTCAATGACATCCCCCGTCCCTAAACAGAAGTGGATTGTGTCTCGAGGCCACCAAAGACATAATACCACAATGTCACTCAGTCATAGCTGCTCTGGACGGCACTGACAGATTATGCTCCAGCAAACAGCTTTTTGGTGGTCCATCTTAGTCCAAGACTAAAAAGGCCAGAATATACAGGGAAATGGATGGATTCTGTGTCCTCAAACGATCTTCCTTACTCATTATCTTCTTCAGCCAGCCTGGGGTAGACTTGAGTGGCTTTCTGTTCTGGGATACAGTCCCCAGTGAAGGCCTGGAATGGATAGATTCACGTCACTGATGGAGGGTGAGCCCATGTAAGTCAATGGCACACTAAGGCTGGACAGCTTCTGGCCCTGGTGGGTGGTCACTGTGTTACTAGAATTCTTTTTTTTAACTCCATTGCCCCAGAACAGTGGCAACCAGCAGTAGACTCTTAAAACCCATGGTTCTTCTTCTCATTTTAGAGGAGAACTAAAGAAACTTTAGTTTTTTAAAGAAACTCCTTAGAGAACTAAAGAAACTTTAGTTCTCTTTATTTATCACTCTTATCTCTCTTAACTAAACTTTCCTAACAAGGATTTTCTTATTTCTTAATCAGGCCCAACTTCAGATTCTATGGGAAATCACAAGCTTTACATCCATCCACTGGGTCTGGCTATAAAGACAATTGTTTTTCTTTAAATTGTCATTTTCTTTTCCTCTTTCTATTGGATAGAACATCCTGATGTATGGCAAATATTTTTATCAGTTTCTTGATGATTTGGGGGGGTGATGATTTCTTTTATTTACCACAGTTTATAGCCCAAATTTGATAACACTTCCCTGTAAGAAATGGAATCCTTCATCCATCTTGGTGAAGATGTCTAAAAATCTGTTTACCCCGGGCCGAGTAACAAATAGAAACAAAAGACCAGCCTGTAGATATGAGAAAAAGAACTGTCCATGCTCAGATCTATGCTGATGAACTGGGTCTAGATTCCATGCCACATTTGCTCAAAATTAATTCATTTATGAAAAAGATGTAACAAGCTCCCAACATGTAGGCAGTATGATATCATTTCATCTGAGAGCAATTTAAATGTCTTATTACCATCTCTAGCTAAAAATACTTTATGAATTCTGGATTGTGGGGAGTTCATCTTCTAGCTCAAGTTCACCTTGTTTCTAATTCTCCATCTCATTTTGGTATGTGGGAGGCGATGTGATTTTGTGTAGAAGGGAAATGTATTTCATCTCTCCTCTTCTCCAGCTATCAGCAAATCTATGCCTGGGGCAAGGAGAAGCCAGGGGAATACACCTAGCACACACTTAGCAAGTAGACCCTTTCCTCGCATTGAGAATGGCACCTGCTGCTCTTAACCGGCTTTTCTGTAGAGGAGGAAGGGGGCTGAATGGTTGTTTGAAGAATCATGAACAACAGAGCCTTTGAGTGGTGCAGTATGGCACATCCAATCAACTGTTCCCCATATCTGTTCTCCACACCCTCCTTGTCTTTAGCAGAAATCTGATCAACTTTTTCCCCAAGGGGAAGCCAATCCCATCCCAGCTCATGAGTGAATCCCTGTTCATCTCTGATGCTTGTCTCCTTACCTTATGTGCAGTGGTAGTTTAGATGTAGCCGAGGGAACGTGAGAAATTTTCCCAGGCCCTTTTAGGTAATGTTTTCAGATCCTAAAGGAAGCACCTAAGAGGGACAGTCTCTTCTTCTCCTGGATTCTGCCAGTCTGCTTGGGATGGCTGCAGTTGCAACAACCTCTACGAAACACAAGGGAAGCCAGTCTGAGGATGCTGCTGAAGCGCCAGGAAGGCAGAGCAAGACGGCCCGAGAATAGGAATGGTCCCTAAAACCTCCATACCCAACGACTTCTGTTTTCTAAGAGAATGTATTTCCTTTATTTAGCTGTTAGAAAATATATTAGCTTTATGGATTGAATCAGTTTGGATTGGCTGTTACTTGCAGACCAAAGCATCCTCCGATTGATAAATGAAGATATGATTAAAAAGCAATTGTGAAAGTCCCTTAGTTACATTTAAGCCAGTTGTCTTTGGATGCCACAACTCCTCGATTTTCCTTCCCTCTTTCTGCGCCCAGTGGGTACGAAGGTCAACACTGGCTAGGGCGCTGATGTGTTTCACATGTTGCTCTTCCCGTGCATATCATGCACGCACGTGTGCACACACAAATGTGAAAAATTCTAAGAAGCCAGTTCTGCAGAGCCAAATCAAACATGGAGGACCAGAAAGTTTCTTATTAATGTAAATCAATAAGGATTTGGTAGATGTATTTTGACAAAGCGAGCAGTCCAGCCTCAGCATGCACACTCCTTCCAAGCTTCTGCTTGCATTGCAGTTGCTGTGTTCTCAACCAAAGCGAGTAACACGGCCAGCCTGCAGGTCAGAGTGGAAGGCGGCTGTGCCGTGCAGAATACAGAGAGGCGCGATTGGTTGGGGATATTACTGCACCAATCTGCCACGCTATTTTAAATTGTGGCTTATGTTATAAAAGCCTTAGACTCGGCTAAGGAATTCAAACAATGATCATTTGAGTCCAAGAATAAGTTTCTTGCTACAAATTCACACTCAGGAAACTAAAATTTGATTCAGATGTTTCAAATGGAAAATAATGATGTGATTCACATTGAACAGTATATCTAAGGTTTGGGTCTTAAAAATCTTTACACAGTACTTTGATGAGAGAGAGGAGTATTGGCAGCCAACTGTGCTGTTCCCAGCCTTTATAGCACTTACAATGAGGGCACTCTTTCCTTCTGAGGTGCATAGGGAGAATAATGGACTCCTTCCCCTGACATCCAGAGGAGACCGATCTAAATTGAATGGTTGGCCCATGCCAACAATACCTGCTATAAATCGTGACGCCTCTAATCAATAATCCACACTTCTCTTCCATTGGCCTGATAACAAATGGGTTTTTAGATTTGGCTCAGAGTATAAATTCTTAACTAAAACTAAATAGGACAAATCTAAAGAAATAAAACTTAACTTTAAAACAGACCTTTTAAACCAAAGTGGCTATGCCTTTGAAATTGTGTTTGATTAGAAGATGTGCTATAGCTATGGCTGGAGAATCCGACAGAGTATGTGGGTCTGGTAGGAAGATTATTTATCCAAATGCCTTTTCATAATCCTATGTTATGAAAAGTTAATGTAAAAAACCAATTGAAATGAGTAATATTAAAAATGGAAAAACCCCAGATCTAGAACTCATTGTCTTATCCCCAGAGCTTTGTTCATTAAGGACATTTGGATCACTGAATACCTACCAGGTAAGAAAGGGCCAGAAATAGCAAGCTTCCAGATTTGCCTGCAACCATATTGCCTCTAATGTCGGGCTCAACAAAACACACAAGGCACACACCTACGTGTGCACACAGACTTGTGTACACAAGAAGATGAGGTTAAACAGAACGGTCAAGCCCATGTGGGTTCCTCCATTTAATTTTGATTATAAAAGTCACAGAGAAGCTTAAAGGGCTCTTAGCAGCATGGACAGAAGCAGCTGCAAGGCGCAAGTGCAGTGGGGCCGCCATATTTATGCAAAAGCAAGACTTCTCCAGGTGACCCTTGGAAATGTTCCTTCAGGGTGGGGTAGCCTCTCACACTTCCACTCTCCCTGTGCTGCTCATGTTTCCTTATGTGGCACTGGGTCTTCATTCCTCTTTTCTGTCAAACATTCAAGTTTTCTGTGGACTCAGTTTCTTATGGACTGAACTGAAATTTGAATTTTGGGAAGTGTAACATTCTGTGGTGATGAGATCGATACACAGTTCACGGGCTGCTTTTTATCCATGATTTGTGCACTGATCAAAGAAAGAAGCATAACAAGTGTTTTAGAATTAAAAGTCAATCTGCCTTTCCGAGTATGTATACAGTAGAACTTCTGTAAGTTGACCACCCAAGGGACTGTAACCAGTTGGTCAACATACAGAAGTGGTCAACATAAGGAACTAGCTCTGCCATACTGATAACATACATGTGGTGCACGACAGGTCCGTGAAAATTAGGTCAACTTAAAGAGGTGGGCAATGGAGGGAGGTCATCAACTATGGAGGTTCTTCTGTGTTTTATTTGCATTTGTTAATTTGAAATTTGAAAACATCCATCTTTCTGTTCATGTCATTGATAGCATTCAGTGCCACCCAAAATATGAGTTTTTAATCAAATTGGGAGGTTTTTTTGTTTTCCTGAAGAATACTTCAGAGTTTCAACTATGGTAGTTCAACCGTCACATCCAGAAATTAACTTCTGACTCCTGGTGGAAGTTGCTTCTTTGTATGAGGATTTTGATGTAGCAGGCAGGTGTTATGTTCCCGGGAGTAGCGAATGATGCTGTACAACATGGAGATGAAAGGAGGTTAAGTACAAAGAATGGGATGAATGTTTAGAAGCTCAGGGTGCCATTCAGATAACCCCAGAATGTCGGTAGGGTGGCGTAGCCCTCCCTTAACATCGTGAGATACAAACAGGATGGCAGCTTGAGTGCTGAGTTGTTAGGGTCAGGATCCTCATTTTCTCTTTGTGGAAACTTGACTCAGAGAAGTTGTTCAGGGTCATTCATTCAAAGTCACTCAACGACTCAGAGTGATAAAGCCAACAGGAGTTCCAGAGTGTCCTGATTTTTAGTCCAGAGAACCTTCTACTTCGCCATACTTTTTCTCATGTAACAGCAAATAAGGTGTTTCAAAATATGGTAAGTGTTAAGATAAATTGGTAAACTTCCCTTATAACTTAGGAGACAGACACAAGAATATGCTTTATAATAATGAATATGACAGCATTGGTTTGACAATGGTATTTAATAGTATTTTCATCCCAATAGATTATTAATAGACAAATACTCTTTATCCACTATGCATATAACAGACCCAGATGGACCTGTAAAGGATTTATGGCTTTATCTGTCTTTCTGTAGATGTCATTAGATGTGGACCAGCTTCAAGTATGAGCAGAAGAAAAGTGGAGAGCTTAAGGTTCAGATTTGGCATGGCTTCTGGGAAAAGATGGATAAGAACAATTAGAAGCATGCAGGGATGTCACTGGAGAGTTGTAGATGGAAGAGCCCTCTATCCCCCTATTCAGGGAATGGCAATGAGGGGAAGCAGGGTTCTAAGATGGGTCCTGTGTGTTTCCTTCTCTAGATTGGGTGGAAGGTGACTGGGGGCAGGAGAGGGGATGGTGCTTAGAGAACAGGTGCATCTGGCCAAGAACCTCAGGTTGCATAATTGGCAAAACAGATCTTGAAGTGATTAAAACAGTAGAAGGGAAGAAAAACTTAAAAGAGAGATAAAGGTAGCTTTATTACGTGACAAGCCCACACAAGAATAGGACAGCCACAGAAATGCCAGGGTTCCAAAAAAGAATTGGGAATGTCCATGGAGCTGGAACCCCATGTTATTAGCACAAATTACTGGAACTTTAATTTTTTTTCTATTTGTTTTATGAATGTATTTTACAAAGTAAAATTCTACTTTTAGTTTTTAAGGCATTTCCACCTTATATTTTGGTAACAATGTAATAGATTAAAGTTAATACTAATTTCAGAAGGGAACATCATTTACTGGGTTACAATGTAACCCTCCCATTTTGCAGATGTGGAAACTGAGGCACAAAGGTGTGGAGTTACTGGCACTTAGCACCACAGTATCCTAGAAAACTTTAAAAGGGGATTAGCTGAATGGATTGAACTGCTCACAGCCATATACACCGTGAATAGCAAAACTGCCCCTCAATTTAGGCCTGGCATAGCCCTTGATGTGAGTCTGTCCACTGTTGACCTTGAAATAGGGATGCTATGAAATCGCGAAGTACACTTTTATTCATCAAGAAGCTTAAGTCTGTATTTGGTACAATATTAGTGCTAAAGGTTTAATGCTTTGATGGTGTCCAGTGTACAATTCAGTTAACCCATGTGTTCGGTCAGCCAGCACACCTGTTCTCTCACCAGTGTGGGTGTGAAGGCATTTGCTGTACTGTGAGCACGTTCATCAGGTTCACTGTGACTGTTGAATGTGGAGGAGGCCATCTGCACAGTGGTGAGACCCAAGAAAGATACAGCAGTGCCTCATGCCCAGATGCCCCTCCAGTGACATGTAGGCCACCCTCCCTCCACCCCCCAGAGGCCACAAGGACCCACTCAGCTGCTTAACACAGAAAGCTGGAGTCTGTACCATAGCACCTCCTCAAAACACATTGTGGTAATGGAGGCCCCTGGGGACTGTCTTAGAGATAGACCCCTGACCCTAGATTTTCTGAATCATTTGGTCTTGGAGGAGGGTCCCCAAATCTGTATTTTTAAAAGTCCCACGGAGAATTTGAATATATAGCTATTTGGGAACCACACCTTATGAAATACTATATTAAATAAATATCATTTTGCAAGGATTTAAAAGCAGCATTGATATTAATTCTTGCAATAGTACCAATCCTCAGAAGAGTCCTATGGACTCTGCGTTTCATGGACTATGAAAGGCTTGATCCAGACCAAGTTTGCTTTTTCTCCCCTCCCCATTTTAAACGACAGATAAGCCATTGAACTTGTGGATGTCATCTGGTGGTGGTTACTGTTGTGCTCAGGATTTTGGAAAGACTTCTGTTTATTTGGCATGCTCTACACAGGCCTGTCAGTCTCGGGGGATTTGTGGCATTTGCAAAACTTACAAGGCAGGCTGCGTAAAAATATATAATTCATAGAGTGAACTATTTTGGAGGCCCCTTCACTTTTACAAATTGGCCATAAAATGTAAACCACAGACATAACACTCACATAACCACAGTTGCCAAGAATGAAGAATCATCTTGGGGGTGGTGTTGAGGGGGTGTTGGCGTCTCTTTCTCTGTAAGGCGCCCAAAGGAAGAGTAAGTATTCACAATTTGTGTGCAAATGATAATAGGAACGTGAAAGTGGAAGGCGGAGTTCTCTGTCTATAATCAGCAAACATCTATGGGGGGAAATGAGGATTTTGAGGTTGACCTTACGAGGCCAGTAAAAGTCTTTTCATGGTCATTAAGCTTATCATTTGTGGATATTTGCTTGTCTTTATAGACATTCCAAGTGTATTTAGGATTTCATATACATTTTACTGTGATTTACTGTTTCCTGTTGTTTCCCTTTCCTGGTGGATGCAGTTCCCAGTATTCAGGGCTGTTGTCCGCTGTGACATATTGGGGGAAGGAGGGAAGGGAAAAGTGCATCCTGCTACCTTTTTCTCCCATTGGCCACATTGACACCAGGCTTCCATCAGCTTGCTAGAAAGAGTCCTCAGGAAGCTGCTCTGCCCCTATCAGCTCCCCTCAGCCATTCCTGGGATTTGAGTAATGGTTGAGTTAATGGCTGATCCTATTGGTTGTGATAGTTGACTGTTGAAAAATAACATTAGATGCATGCAAGACATAAAAAAGGAAATAATATCTCAGTCACAGAAGTCAAACTAAAAATTCTTATCCCTAGTTGATGTTGTGGACTAGAAGGAATGTCCTCTTGGGGATCAGGAGAGCTGAGAGCTGGGTTTCACTCATCACTTCTTAGCCTTCGTGACCTTGAAAATGCCAGGTCACCGTTCTGGGCCTCAGCTGACTCATCTAAAATAATTATAACATCTGCCTCACAGGGATTTTCAGAGGACAAAATGACATAATGGTGAAGGAAGGTTCTAGCCAAGTCAAACACAGATTGGACAGGAGGTGGGGACGATGGAGAGTGAGGGAGATTTGAATGGGAGGATTATTTCAGATGGCTTGTGGATGTCAAACCCTATTCTGTGAATCCGTGATATTATAAAGATGGAGACACACAGGGGAGTTGCTTGGATGCTACTAGTGATGCTTACTCCAGCCATTTGTTAATTCTAACTCATAGAGAAAAGCACAGCTAGAATCAAAGACGATTATGCTATTTGATTCTATATTGTCAGCAAAGATTAAGAGGGTTTACCCAGCACGGGGCCTAGGACAAGGTCAGCCTTTCATAAACATCAGTCCCTTTTTAGTCCATCTTTCCAGAAAGAACACTTCAAATAAAAGATGACAATGAGTTTTAAAGCAGACCTTTGGAAGTAAACTATAGTTCTACCAAGGGCAGCGTGAATCAACCAGCGTCTGTTGTTGTTCGACTTAAAACCGTATCCAACATCAGTTCATTTAGCCAACCTAATTTGCCAATTTTCAGTGCATCACATGGATGCTTTTAGAAAATGACTAAAAGCCCCACCCTAAATTTGAGAAGGGTTTGTTTGTGGTGGTATATGATGTGCCTTTGAAAGACCAACTCCAGAGGTGGGGGGAGGTGGCTAACGCCTGTAATCCCAACCCTCTGAGAGGCTGAAGTGGGTAGATTGCTTGAGCTCAGGAGTTCGAGACCAGCCTGAGCAAGAGTGAGACCCGCATCTCTAAAAAAATAGCTGGGCATTGTCGCAGGTGCCTGTGATCCCAGCTCCTTGGGAGGCTGAGGCAAGAGGATCACTTGAGCCTGAGAATTTGAGGTTACTATGAACTATGACACCACGGCATGCTACCAAAGTAAAATAAATAAATAAATAAATAACTCCAGAAACTATATGTGAAAACACATTCCTAGCTCTGTGTTCATATCACGTAGGTGTGTATTGGTGGTCAGAGAAATGATAGCAATGGAGTTACAGTGGGGATGCCCTGGAGTTACAGTGGGGATGCCCTGGAGTTACAGTGGGGATGCCCTGGAGTTACAGTGGGGATGCC
>NW_003852437.1:913277-948227 GCF_000181295.1 Otolemur garnettii | reverse complement strand
TGGAGTTACAGTGGGGATGCCCTGGAGTTACAGTGGGGATGCCCTGGAGTTACAGTGGGGATGCCCTGGAGTTACAGTGGGGATGCCATGCTCTCCTTTCTCTTAAATTATTACCATAGATTCAGCTGTAGGAACGACACGGGAATTTTTGTTCTCATCTAAGTGTTTTTTTTTCTAAGTGACAAGTATTTATAACCATTAGTTGGGAGCTTCTGACAAGACTAATAAAAAAAACCTATAATTAACATCTTATAAAAAAACCAAATTAACCAATAATCTAAAGGTAAAGAACATCTTTGGTTATGGATGTTCACTGGAAAAGCAGTAAGGTAGATACTAAGCCTGTTCTGTGTTGATTACCCCAGACATTCAGGAGAAATTAAGGGACTTCACCTAAGTTTTCTAGTTAATTGCCTCAGGTATTCATTTACACCTTCTAAGATAGACCTGCCCTTCTCTAACAAAGTACAGGAAAAACCTCCCTCCATCCCAATTATTGAACTGTTTGTTTCTATGGAGAACTTAAATTTTATGTTGGCAGCTTTGTTACTCCAAACTGTACTCCATACCCCACCCTGGTTGTAATGGAAGGTCGAACTTATAAAAACTCAATGTATATCATTAGATTAAACACGAAGCCCAGTTCAACCTTCCTGCGTGAAAACCTTAGAGCTAAGAGCACCTCGGAGTATTTGCACTCCAGTTGTGTCCTGAGAACAGACTTTTGGAGCACTCATCACTGTCTTTTTATTTACCCTGATGACCTCTGTTAGCCCTTGGCGAGAAAGAACAGCTGTAATGAAGATTCTCTAAGTTTCACTTTTTATCCAGATCATTATGTTAATTAGTGTTAAGCAGCACACTGAACCCCTCAGAGCAGTCAGGAATCAATCAGTCTCTGTCTGTTGAAACCCTTTCTGTACAAAGCTCCATCTAGGCACCTTGCAGACACAAAACAGAAGATACTGATTGGCCCTAAAGGAACAAGGTGCTACTTAGAAGCAGAGAATACATGGTGGAAGAATTCTATCAAAATGGCACAAGGCTGATTGCTCCGTGAGTCATGCTGGCATTATGTTTTACTCCAATGACAATTAGCCTTTAAGCTCCAAACTGAAGAAATGTTACCTTGCATATAAAATAGTTCAGGAAAAGAAGTTAACCTATAATGACAAAGGCTAAAATTCAAATAGCATTCCTTAAGGCAAATTTTAAAGTATATTTCATACCATACTTTATTCTTTAGTTTTGGGCTGTTTTTATGAATTTCTATTATAGGTATGGGCTGAATGAAGGAATCCTTTGGTTATCACCTGTGAGTTGTTGGTCAGTATTGCACATTACAAATGGAAATAATATTTTTTGAGGATATAAATAATCATAGATGCTTTCCATAATAGCTTGTAAAGAATCTAAACACAAAAATTATGAAAGCTAATAAATGAGTTTTGCAAGAGTGCAGAATATACTAGTAAGATCCATACATAAAAATCAATTCTATTTCTACCAATGAACAATCAGTCCAAAAATTAAGTTAAGAAAATAACTTCACTTATAATATGATTAAAAGAATAAATTTGACAAAAAAGCATAAGGCTTGTAAATTAAAAACTATAAAACACCAATGAAACAAATTAAAGGAGAACTAATTAAGTCAAAAGACATTCCATGTTCATGGATTGGAAGACTTAATATTGTTAAGGTGATAGGAATCTTCTAAAGGATCTACAGTTCAGTGAAATTCTTTTCAAAGTCTCCACTGCCTTTTTACAGATATTGTCAAGCTGATCCTAAAATTGATGTAGAAATGTAGAGAATCCAGAAGAGCCAAACAGTCCTTAAAAAGAACAAAATTGGAGGGACTTACCCTTCACAATTTTAAAACTTATAATAAAGCTGTGATAATCAAGACTGTATGGTTTTGGCGTAAGGGTAAACATAAATCAATACTATAGAGTTGAGAATCCTAAAATAGTAATAACCACAAAAACATTTATGATTAATGGGGTTTCAACAAGTTAAATAGGGAAACAGTTAAATAGGGAAAGAATAGTCTTTTCAACATGGTGCTGAGACAATGGGATATCTACATGCAGAAGAATGAAGCAGACCAATAGCTCACAACATTCTTGAAAATAACTCAAAATGGATCAAAGAACTACATATTAGAACTAAAACTATAAAACTCTTAGGAGAAAAGATAAGTATGTATGTTTATGATTCTGTATTAGGCAATAGTTTCTTAAATATGACACCAAAATTACAGTCAACCAAGGCAAAATTAGATAAATTGGACTCCATGAAAATTAAAAACATTTTTATTCAGACAGAATCTAACTCTGTCACCCAGCTAGAGTATAGTGGCATCATCATAGCCCACTATAACCTAAAACTCCTAGTCTCAGGTGATCCTCCTGTCTCAGCCTCCCAAGTAGCTGGGACTACAGGTGCATGCTAGCACACCTAACTAATTTCTTTTCCATTTTTTAAAGAGATGGGCTTTCATTACATTACTCAGGCTGATCTCAAATTCCTGGCTTCCACCAGTCATGCCTAGGCCTCTCTAAGTGCCAGGATTAGAAGCATGAGCCACCACACCCAAGCCCCAAATTAAAAACTTTCATCCTTCAAAGGACACTATCAAACAAGTGAAAGACAACCCAAAGAATGGGGGGAGATATTTGCAAATCACGTATTTACAAATCTAGAATATGTATATATATAGAACTCTAAAAACCCAACAATAGAAAGGCAATTTTAAAATGAGTGATGGATTTAAATGAACATTTTTCCAAAGAAAATACATAAATGGCCAGTAAGCACATGAAAAAAATACAACATCATTAGTCATAGGAGAAATGCAAATCAAAACCACAATGAAATACCACTTCACACCCACTGAGATGGCTGTGATAAACAAAAAAAAAGGCAATAATAAATGTTGGCAAGAGTGTGGAGAAATTGGAACCCTATACGTTGCTGGTAGAAATATAACATAGTACAGTTGTATTGAAAACAATTGGCAGATCTTCCAAAAATTAAACATAGAGCCACCATAGGATCCATAAACTATACTCCTAGGTATATACCCAAGAGAATCCGAAACATGTCCATGCAAAAACCTAATACACAAATGTTCATTATTGCTGGTAGCCAAAAAGTGGAAGAATCCTCATAGCCATCAATTGATGAAAATGTAAACAAAATATGATATATCTCTACAATGTACATCATGAAGCTATATAAAGGAATAAAGTATTCATTCATACTACAACATGAATGAACCCGGAAAAACATGCTGAGTAAACAGGGCCAGATACAAAAAACCACACACTGTGTGATTTCATTTATATGAAATGCCCAGCATCCTATAGGCAAAACCATAGGGACAGAAAGTAGATCAATGGTTTCCAGGGTACAGGGTGATGGTCAAAATGGAAAGTGATTGCTAATGGGTGCGGGGTATTTCTGGGGGTGATGAAAACGTTTGGGATTAGATAGTGGTGATGGTTGCAAACTTCATGAACATGTGAAAAACTATTGAATTGTACATTTTAAAAGAGTGAATTTTATAGTATGTGAATTATATCTCAGTGATTTTAATTACCATATTTTTCCTTGATCAGTATAAATTAAGATGTTCTGAAAAAGCATAATATAACTTGGCAAAAAAAAAAAAATTGTCAGTCAAGTATATACAGTAGAACCACTATAGTTGACCACCTCCCTCCATAGACCACCTCCTTAAGTCAACCTAATTTTCGTAGATGGAACTAGCACCTTTTATACATATCAGTACAGTAGGCCTAGTTCCTTTCATTGACCACTTTTGTATGTTGACCGATTTGTTATAACCCTTGGATGGTCAACTTATAGTGGTTCTACAGTACTTGTATATTTTTTCCTAAGAAGCAATAAAATAAGCTTCATAATCGATCTTACAGACTGCATGAAATACTGTCAG
The DNA here is from genome assembly GCF_000181295.1 of Otolemur garnettii. NCBI lineage: Eukaryota > Metazoa > Chordata > Mammalia > Primates > Galagidae > Otolemur > Otolemur garnettii. Next base: position 944,263 of record NW_003852437.1, on the reverse strand, counting down.
TATTAGTACCAGTGCAGAGAGATAACAAGACCAGGACTTCTCTCAAGTTATACCCTGGAGGTTAATACTGGTTCATCTCTTCTGTCCTTTGAGTAACCTAATAAAGACGCTTTTCTTCTAGATCTGACAAGTGTCTGTTGTCCTGAAATTGAGGGAAGCATCCTAAGTATTTTGGCACGGACATTTCATGCTCGCTCTCTTGCTCTCCCCGCAGGTGCTACCCTTCCCGAGCCAGGTGGTATACAACAGAGTAGGCAAGTGTGGGAGCCGCACTGTGGTCTTGCTTCTGAGAATCTTGTCAGAGAAGCACGGATTTAATTTGGTCACATCAGACATTCACAACAAAACCAGGCTTACTAAAAATGAACAAGTAAGTTGACTTTGCCCGTTGTTAAATTGTATTTTGCTTCAGCTCGTTTGTGTAATTGGTGGGTGCCTTGCCGGACATCCTCCAGACTACTGCAGATGAAGATCAGCATTTCAGGTTCATGCTGTATTTTTGCCAGACTGTGGAAGGAAATTGAAGTTAAGGATTCTGCAATTCTAGAAACCAGGAAGTTTCCCCGAAGGGATACTTTTTTTAGGACCGATGGAGGACAGTATACACTTGCTGTTACTCATCCGTTTAGCTAAAATTAGCAATATGTACATCTCAAATAGCCACACCACTGAGCTCATGCCCACACCTTCTCAAATTGAGCATTTTTTTCCCTGTATTTTCTCAAGGGTGTCCTAAATCTTTATGGTTCTAGTGAAGAGAAAATGTTTGGGCCAGAAATCTGATTGGGTGATGGGAGACACCAGCTTCCTGCTAGGCTAAGCTCAGAGAGCTTAGGCTTTGGGAGCAGTATTTGGAATGTTCAGTGGTAAGAAAGGAATTACCTCATTTTGCAGGAACAATTGTCCCCCGATGTAGCTAAGCCATGCAGGTGGACATGTGAATGGCTGGTTAGGAGTGCTGTCCTCTTCTAGGAAACCATGAAGGCTGATTCAGCTGTATCAACAAAATCTATCTACCTATAGAGGTAGAGGTGACTGTCTCCAGGGAGGTGCTTTGCGAGTGTAAAATAGTTAGGCATGGTATTCTCACAGTCACTTTATGGGTCACATTGGTCAGCCTAGTCTCAAAAACTTGCTCCTGTCCCCTGAAATACTTAGGATGAGCAGCTACCAATGAATGGTAGTGAGTATAGGGAATAAACAGGGCATGTGGTTCATATGGGGGCAGATCATAATTATGAACATTGCTACCATATCCATAATCTCACCTTCAAGACATTTAGACCCTCACAAACAGAGGGAATCTCACTCCTAATTTTCTGATCCCATCTTTCCCCTTAATCCTGGGGGGAAGTGGGGCTGTTGTAAGACAGTAGCAAAGCTGACACTACTTGCTCTAAAGTTAAGGCAATATGTTTAGTGTCTTCCAGAACATAAAGATCAAAACGCCTGGTCATCTGAAAACTTCCATTAAAGAGTCTCTTAAGTACCAAGTTTAAACAGTCGTGACTAATCGGCAAAAATTATTGTTATTATTATTTTCTTCAGTTTTTGAGACAGAATCTCACTCTGTCACTCTCGGTAGAGTGCCTCGGCATTATCATAGCTCACAGTAGCCTCAAACTCTTGGGTTCAAGCAATCTTCTTGCCTCAACCTCCTGATTAGCTGAGACTATGGGCACGTGCCATAACACCCAACTAGTTTTTGTTTTTTGGGTTTTTTTTAAGTAGAGACAGAGTCTCGCTCTTGCTCAGACTGGTCTCAAATTCCTGAGCTCAAGCAATCCACCCACCTCAGCCTCCCAGAGTGCTAGGATTATAGACGTGAGCCACTGAGCAAAAATTATTAATATTTTGAGGTTACTCCTTGCAGGTTTTGTAGGATAGACTTATCTTTGGTGGCCTTTAAGGCTACGGCATTCTGTGCATGACTTTGTTTAATAAGGTCAAGTTTGCTTTGATTTCCCTGCTTAAATGAAGAGTGAATATGATGATTAGGCTGGTGATGCCCTTTTAACTACCTGAAAGCAAGTATAAATAAACAGCCTAGGTTAATGCAATTTTATTAGAAGTATTAACTTTGATTTTCTTTTGAGTCTAACTTTTCAGGCCTGTTTATCAGATTTTATTCAAATAATGCGTGTATGTGGAACCTGTTTTTAGTTGCCAGATCTTCGTTCCCACTGCTGAGTAGGGGAGTAACAAGCAAGAGAATGTGAGACAGTGGTACTAAAGGATTAGATGTTAAGATGTTCAGGAATGTTCTGGAAGAGAAAACACAAAATTTAATCTTTAAATATGCCATGAGTTTTGCACAGAGGAACCTACTTTGTTTCCTTTAAGGAGCAAGCATAAGGAAGTAAAATTCAGTTGTAGCTGTGAAGAGAATCATTTAGATTAAAAATCAACAGTAACTTACAAACAGAGGGTAGAGTGTTAGCTCCAAAAAGGGTTAAAGACAAAGTCATCCTTCGCCTCTAAAATATAGGTTAGCTCTCATCTGTTTGGAATGGCTGGCTTGTCTGGAAGCCAGGGAATAGACAATTTGTAAGGTTCTTTCCAGCCCTGTGATTCTGCGATGTATTTATATAACTGCTAGCATAATCTATATATTGTGTAGTTGAAACGTTGCTGATTCCTGGGGTCAGTGTGAGCTAGAATATTTTTCATTATTTAGTTATTCCCATAAAGTTATAAGACAAGTTTTAAAAAGGCAAAGGTCACAATAAGGTAGAAAAGGCAAATCTATAATTTTGGCATAAAAACAAACCTACCAACGGTGATGACTGCCTATCTGCAGCCGCTCATCGGGCTCTGGCACACACAGAGTAGCAAGAAAACAAAATGACAAGCAACCAAGTTCAAAGTACGTCATAGCTCAATGCTGTTCAGAGAGACTCTTTTTCTTGTTCTGCGTATCCACTTTTTCTATAGTCTCAGAGTGCATAAAACAAGCAGAGAAAAGACAATGTCATTTTATCTTAATAGATTCAAGAAATAATTTGTGGTATGAATAGGTCTTCTTCTTAGAGACTTATTAAAGGAAAAAGGAGGAAATGATTTAGGAGACTAGTGAAAATTTTATAGTCAGTGGCTCTTTTACCCATAAACAGTCTAACTCTGAAAAGTTTCTTCCCATGACATCGCTATTCTCTAGAGTTAATAACAATTCTGCTTCTGGTACAGCCTGAGTTAAACAGGCTCTTGTGGGCTAGCCTGGGACTCTATCCACTGGGTAGAGCATTTCTTTTATGAGAAAATTTAGTCCAAGTTCCAAACTACTGACTTACAAATGAACTTTAGAATAGTGTCCCTTAATAAGACTGGAATTATCTGTACCATTTCATTTACACACAAAAGTACCCTCTGGCCAGAGTCACATTCACACATGCATTCTCTCTGGAGGGTAGTCATCTCTCGCACACACACACTCTCTCTCTCTCTCTTTCTCTCTCTCTCATGCACACACAAAATTGTTAAAATCTTTTTAATGGAACAAGATACTGAAGGGATTGTTAAGAAGGGAAGGCAGCGTGAAGATGCCAAATGTTAGAATGCCTATAAAAATCCCATTACATCTGTCCTTATGGAAATAGAAACACCTTTGAAGTTTATATTTTGGAAAATTCTGCCTCAACAGCAGTGCATGGACAGCTGCTGCTGGCCAAATGTTGGACCTTTGCACAGCATATAATGCAAACCCACGATGACCTCATTTCATTTATGCTCTAAAATCAGATTTCAGTTCCCCGGGCTGGCTTAAATGATCTCTTGGAAAATGGAGATTATGTACCGTTTTGAAAGATAGAGTTTGTTTTACAGAAATCTTAGGATGTGATCACTTAAAAAAATTATAACCATCTTTATTAACGGTCTGATACTATCTTTCAGAGCGTTGTTATAAGTACAAGAAAGGTCGGGGTGCCCCAGATATATCATAGACATATGAAGCCACAATTATTTCATTCTTGTTGGAGAAGAGCTGAAAATGTTGAGACAGCAAATAATTTGATTATTTCTATTTCTGTTGAAGCTGAGTATTACAAATGGGCTACAGCATCTACTACTACATGCTAATTGTCTTACTTCGTTATTTCATTTAACTCTTTTGGACCTGAAAGTAGACCAGAGTGGATATGATGAATCCCTATGATATGGATGATAAAACTAAGACAATCAGATCAAGCCATTTTCCAAACATAATGTGTATAATACAATGACCATCTGTGATGCCTGACCTTGAATTCAGGCACTGCTGATGCCAAAGCCATTCCCCTGAGGCATCGGTTATCCACTGTGCCATGGCACCCCCAGCAGAGCCTTTTAAATGTAGAGTTGCAATGGCCCTTTTCCTGGAGACTCTGGGGTGAGTCCCTCAGGAGGCTGGAGACTGTATCACAGAATCTCCTGTCACTCTACCCCAGAATGTCAAAACCATCCCATCAGCATTTCCTTTGGTGTGCTCCTGAGAATCTGGGTCCCCTGTGACAATGAAAGACAGGTAGTACCATGAGTTCAATACATTTGGGAAATGCTGCATGCCTTGTCAGAATGAATCAATTCACAATGATGATGTACATTTTAGAGACTTTGAGAATTAACAAAAACAAAATCTGTTCACCTGGGTTACACCTAGTGTTTTCCAGTTTTATGTGGTCACAGGATGTATCACAAGCGTTTGTGACACATTTATTTATTTATTTTTTCTCATCTGCCATCTTAGCCCCTCCCCTGTGACACATTGACCTCCCACAGAATCCCACTTCATGATTTGTGGGATACAAGACCCGCCTCCCCCACCCCCATCATACCAGCAAAGGCCACTGTTCCGCTCTAAACTACACAGCTCCTATTCAGCACCATTCCAGTGTCCCAAACCTTGAAGAGTATTCAGAGTGCCCAGGGGCTGTAGGTTGCTCTAGCCTCTTGGTCCAAAGCTGTATTTCCTGATAATGTTTTAAACTTCTGTCTCCCATCGCTCTCGCCCACTGCTAGGTCCAAGCCTAACTGGTGACTCCAAAGCAGTGAGACCCACAAAAACTGCAACTCACCTACAGAAGCCGTGTTAGATTTGAAGAAGCTCTAGGTTGCCCTCAGCATGGTCATCTGGGTTCTGTTTAACCAAAAAGGGCCGCACATTCATTTCTCATTGTTTATTCATTCACTATGATGAATAATTATTGAGGAACTATAATTAAGGTGTATACGGAACATCAGACACCACTGTGAATGTTTAAGCGCCTTATTTCTAATCCTCAAAGCAACATTATTCGGAAAGAATTATCATCCCACTTCATAGGGAAGAGTATGTGCAGGAAACTGAATAGAATGTAATGTGAATTAAGCATAATGTGAGCCGGATACAGTGGCTCATGATTGTAATCCTAGCACTTTGGGAGACAGAGATGGGAGAATACTTGAGGCCAGGAGTTTAAGACCAGCCTGAGCAAGAACAAGATTCCCATCTTAACAAAAATTAGAAAACTTTAGCCAGGCACAGCTGAGGCTATAGTCTCAGCTACTGGGGAGGCTGAGGCAAGAGGATCACTTGAGCCCAGTAGTTTGAGGTTGCTGGGAGCTGTGATGACGCCACTGTACTTTAGCTTGACCAACAGAGACTCTGTGCCCCCACCCCCCCAAAAAAAAATTAGAATTGTAGAAAAATAAGACTTGACAGTGAACTGGTGTCAAATCCTAGAGAACTTTGAATGCTAGGCTTGAAGTTGGAACTTCATTCATTAAACAACAGGAAGCCATTAAAAAATAGTTCTTTAGCGTGATGGACATCAAAATCTTCTGGGGGCCTTTTCCACAATATTTAGGTCCCATTGCAAAATACAGAGTTGGATTTGTAAGGATAGGGCCTAGGTATTTATACCTTTTGGGGAACAAATAACTCCCAAGGAGGTCCTCCTGTACAGTTCTAGTGAAGAATCATTGCATGAACGGCTCCGAGTACTGGGAAGTTTTCCTTTTAGTAAAGTGAAGCCTCCACCGAGCTAGGAAATTCCTCTGTCCTGGGCGAATCTCTCAAACCCCTGAGGATGCTTCTCTCCCTTCCTGAAGGTTTATTACGTGTTGTCTCCTGAGGATCCTGCGCTATTCCAGGGATTGTTTCCATTGCTTGAAACTTTTGGGAACAGACTCTCTTAGAATGACCCTCGGAGCTCCCTGACTTCAGAGGAGTGGGGATGGGGTCCACAGGTGTGGGGACAGGGTCCACAGGTGTGGGGACAGGGTCCTCAGGTGTGGGGACAGGGTCCTCAGGTGTGGGAAGTGCTCCACCCAGCTCTGCCGGCAAGTTCTTGCCTTAGAGCCCTGTGGACAACAACTGAGTCCGCTAAGAGAAACTTGATGGAAAGGAAAAACAATAAAAACGAGGAAGAAGCAACAGGCCTGAAGTAATAAAACGTGTTTCTTCCTGAGACTGATTTTCTATGTAATCAGACCCAGCCTGTTTGCCTTGCTCATGTCCTTGCGCCCCCTGGTGGGCCTCTTCTTCACACAGGCCTGGGTGGCACTGATGGCTTCCCGCAGACCATCCCAGCCACCCTCCCAGCCTCTGAGGTTAAAGGGCCAAGGAATCCTCCCCTTAGAGACTCCTTATTTTTCTTTGATGTGTTAAAAACATGCTCTTTCTTTCATATCAGATGCTTTGCAAAACAGGACCAGCCTTCCCCTCATCCTCCTGGCAAAGGCGTCCTTAGTTGTTCATTAGTGACACAATTTAGACACAATTTCTAGGGTTAGAAACTGTGGCTGTTGACAAGTACTTGCTTAAAGAGGAGGGACCAAAGTGTGACTGTGTCAGTAGAACTGTGGGTAATTGTTTTCTGCTCCACCCTCCCTCACGATGGAACTTCTTTTGGATACACTCCATTGCATAGGTACCTTTTTTTAGTATTTAAAATTCATTTCCTTTTCTTGTTTATTCTCTTATTTTCCCATCAAGAACTTTTAAAGAATAGTCTCCCTGGCATTTTAAGGCTTTTATTTTTGTATTATTTCTCAATATTTTTACACTTGTTAGAACTTTCTTTCCACTTTTCAGCACATCCCAGGAAAGTAGAAACTATTTTCCCATAACCCCTCTCTCTTCCCGGGAGGTGTTGTGCTAACTAACCCTCTTCTCCCATCTTAAAAGCTGACATGCAGATCAAACAGCAGTGGGAATGCTGATTGTAGCCGGTGATATGGAGCCGAGCTTAGGGATGTGAAAGGCTTGGGCTTCAATCCTGCCTCCTCTTCCTTGTGTCAGTAAGACTTGAAGCAATCCTTGCAGCCTTCCTGTGTGGCACTTTCTCAGCCTGTACGTTTTATCTTTGTGAAGATAAAGTGACAACATGCATGTAGCCCCAAGGAGGTGCTCAGAAAATGGGAGTTTGTTTGGTGTTCTTATATCCTGAATGTCATAAAGGTAAATTGTTCTATGTAACCCTAGGATAGGGAACATACAGTTTGTCCCAGAAAGGCTAAAATTATTGCCTGAGTCCTAGAGAATTCAGTTCGCTCTACATTTCTTGACTCCAACAAAAGGATTTCTAAAGGTGATATCTTCACTCCATGAATAAGAGGCATATATTCTGTGCAGGTAACTGCTTCTGGCTTTCTAGAGGATAAATAAGGCCTGGTGCCAGTCCTCACAGAGTTTATGATCTCGCTCAAACTTAGTGTACCATAGAAAGTGGATGTCTTGAAAAGATTTCAGACATGGGGCTGTAGAAGGTCAAATAAGACCACACCATTTCTAGCTAAAGATCTTCAAAGCCAACTCCTTTCTAACCAGGCCCAGGCGATGCGGATGTTCCTCATCCGTCTGGGACCCCTCTGCGATCTGCTGTCTAGTTCATGCCCTCATCACTTGCTGTTGGGCTTGCTGCCCGGTCTTCCTAGCTCAGCTTCTGTCTCTACTCCTTACCCTCTCACGCTCTCCACCCTGCCCACAGATCTGGGGGGAAAAATTCTGGCTGGCTGTTGCCCACAAGATAAATGTCAGAATCCTTCCCATGACCCGCAGTGCTCTCAGTTACCTGGCGCCTGCCTAACTGTCCCGTCTCACCTGCTACCTTGATGACCCAGCCCTGACCTCTGGCACATTGGACTTCTGCACTTTTCTTAATACCAATGTCACCTTTTTTCCTGTCCTTTGCATCTTCTGTTCACTCGTCTGCAATGCTGCAGCTCGAACTCATATGGGCCCTTCCAAACCACTCAGGGAAACCTCCCTGGGGAAGCAGCGCCTCTCTGTCTACAGTAGGGACAGGCACCTGTCCTGTGTGCCTTCTGTCCCATGGAAGGTATTGTACGGTTGTACCTGCTTTCTCATCCACCTCACCACAGACTCTGAGCTTCCTGACACCAAGACCCAAATCTGTTATTTCCGTAGCTACAGTCCCAGGCAGGACATTGCCTGACATAGAGTGGAGATCGTGGGTGTTGAATGAAAGATCTAGGAAGAGGCCAGGCACCATGGCTCACACCTGTAATCCCAGCACTGTGGGAGGTGGAAGCAGGTGGATCTCTTGAGCTCAGGAGTGCAAGACCCTGTCTCTAAAAAGTAGCTGGGTGTTGTGGTGGGTGCTTGTAGTCCCAGCTACTCGGGAGGCTGAGGTGAGAGGGTCACTTGAGCCCAAGAGTTTGAGGTTGCTGTGAACTGTGATGCCACAGCACTTTACCAAGGGCGACAAAATGAGACTCTATCTAAAAAAAAAAAAAGAAAGAAAGGTCTAGGAAGGCTCCCTGGGGGAGGTAAGCATTTTAGCCAAAGGTAGAGAGTAGTAGAGTGGTTAGGGTTTGGACATACGAGGAGAAGTGGAAGAACACTCCAGAAGAGGAAATTAAACCTGAGCTTTGGTCAGTCTTTGGTGTGAGGAAGGAGCATGGAGGGGTCTAGTCAGCCTGGCCACAACAGCCAGTTGAGGGAGGTGGCACAGGTATGATTAACATGACTTGGGAGGTCACTGAATACGAGCGTCCAGGGAAGACTCAGACCAACAGTGGGAGTGCGGAGAATGCCAGGACCAGAGAGGGACTGGTCTGGATAAAGTGTGAAGATGAGTGAGAACCGAGAGCATGGCGGCCAGGGCACATCTGGGGGCACCATTAGGACACACTGCTGTGTGTGTCTTCTGAGGAGCAGAAGTCTCCGTGCTGATTCTCAGCAGTGTCATTGCCACCCATGATGCCAGTATGCAAATATGCTTAAGCAAGAGAAAAGGCAGGTTGGGGCCACAGGGGAGGAGCAGCCAAGGGACCCTAGGTGCTAGCAGTAGGTGCTGAGGAGGCCCCTGCTGTGACTGGAAGTGGGGAAAGTCTTAGCATTTGTGCAGACAAACCTGGCTGAGAGCTGCAATGTGCTCTCTGCCTATACCCAGCTAATGCAATAAACATGAGCATTAGTACCTTTATTCTGTGTTTAAAGCTACGTCTAGAAAGAGTTATACATTGTCACTGCTAATGCACTTTTTCTTGTGAAATAGACAGCTTTATGACTATTATGACACTGTTCTCAAAATCTAACTACTACTGTTCATCCATTAAATTTAACACATTGACATGTGTTTAGAGAATATGATATAACGTTAAATATGGGGGGAAATGGTTTCCTTCTGGCCTGCTCCCCCAGTTTTCTTGTGCAGTACTAGGCGTCCTTCTTGACTGTGTGCAGAGAAATATCTGAATAAAAATCATCCAAAAATTAAAGCATTAATGGCCTTTGCATTCAACATACATATGGTCAAGAGTTATTTCTCTAAGCAGGCACCTTCAGAGAGAAATTACCTATGGCTGTGCTTCCAAATCTTTAACTCTGTTGATAAGTCCATCAAAGATGACAATTAACAATGTGACCAAGTGGGATGTTTTGCTACCCAAAACAAGCACATGCGTGGGGTTTGTAGAGGAAAAACAGTAGATAAAAGGGCAGCATTCAGTTTCCTTTTATCCTCAAGCTAGGGACAGGCAGACCATTATTTACCAGACCTGCCACCGACTAACAGAGTAATAGGGTTTACGAACTGCAATTTACGTTTAAAATTCAGTTTCATTTCTTCAATCACTGTGAGCAGGAATATCCAATCGAGGGGGTTAGATGCTGGGATTCTAGTGTAACAGTCCCTACAGCATGTTTGAGTTGGAGTTAATTCATCGGACAAATATTTGCTGAGCACTTCTGTATGTGTCAGTCCCGTGTCAGACACGAGGGAACCAGGCAGGCCCGAGTATTCTGTCAGGTCTGTGACTGTCCCGAAGTTCCAGTTCTGATTTCACTGTCGTTCTAGCTACTGTGGTCAATGTGTGAATGACGGGCTTTGTTTCCAGTTTTCAACTTGAACTATTTCAGCAAATAAGAAATGCTGCGTGTCTGAGGCGCCTCCTAAGCAGCCATCTTCAGTGTGGTTTTTGTTTTTTTTTAATTCCACAGTATGTCCATTTGGTGGGGCCAGTTAGAAAATCAGGGGAAAGTGGAGTTCAGGAAGTCAGGGAGTCATAAGAATGTGTGGAATTTCTAACAGATTTGACTAAACATTTTCTGTATCATGACATGTTCCAGAAGTCCATAAAAGTTAGTTTATATGAATAGAAACCACTTTTTGCCTTGCTGATCACGGCAAATAAATAATTCGGTGGACCACCCACTAAAAAACCAGGACGATTGGGGGTTTGTGTGTTTCCTATGATGTATGTTCCTTATAAATTTTTATAATCAAAGAGAAGAACATGAAGGGGTACCTCATTTTATTACCATTTTAAAATTCCGCAGTAGGAGTTTTAATAGTTCAGTATATCTCAACAATATCATTATAGAAATAGAAAGTAATGATTGACCTTGTTCCTCGATTTGACTTGAAGGAGGGGACAGCAGGCATTTTTTTATTTTTTTTTTTGCATTTTGGTACAGCAACACACTGATTTTTCCAGTTGAAATGACTTAGTCTGTCATGTGTTTTCATGGTAGCAATCAACTAAATTAGATACAGGACTGTAAATTTGGAAGGCACTGTTTTATTCACCCAGAAGCCTTACGTGAAAGCACATAGATACTGCGTAAAGCACAGCTGTTCGGCCCTGGTCCAGAGGTAGCATGTGGGGTTGGACGGAGCTGGATGGATAACCTTTAGCTTAACGTGGCTTGGTAAATCAGATCCTATATATGCTAATTTTGTACTTTTTTTAATAGATGGAACTGATTAAAAATATAAGTACTGCCGAACAGCCCTATTTATTCACCCGACATGTTCATTTCCTCAACTTTTCAAGGTAAGACGTTTTCCAATTTAATGGTTGGTTCGCTTTCTTCTAATGAGCAATTACTTTAGAAATCTACCTTTATTTACACGGTAGTGCAGCTGTCCTTGAAAAGGCATTTTTAATACATTTATTTCTGCTTCAGAGGAATCGAAATTTGAACTATTTGGACAGAAACATCATTTCTTTCTACCTAAAATGCCACCTTAAATTTTACAAAAAGATGGAATTATTTTTAGAGGAGATGCCATTTGACTCCAGGATTCTTTAGAAAAAAAAAAAAGAGTGAAAAAGAAAGAAAAATCAGATTTTGTATTGAAACAAATTACAAGGCAAGGGATAGGTATTTAAATGTAAATATTTTATTGCACGTTTTTGTACAATTTGAACCTGCACAGGGCTCTGGGAAATGCCTTCATAGTGGAGTAATGTGTGTTTTATAGGATTCGAAGAGCTGGTACTAGCTCGTCTGTTTACCTCTTTAATTACAGTCACACACTACACTACGACGTTTTGGTCAACAACAGACCTTATATACAGTGATGGCCCCAGAAGACTACTGTATTTTGACCGTACTTTTCCTATATGTAGCTATACAAATACTTCCCATTATATTACCACTGCTTACAGTATGCAGTACACCCAGCCAGGTAGGTCTGTAGCCCAAGAGAAATGCCTCCACCTTGCTGTACAGCCTCGGTGTAGTAGGCGATGTCCTTTGGCTTATCTGTGTGTGTGCACTGTGATGTTCCCACAGTGACAGAATCTCCTAAGGACACCTTCCTCAGAACTTATCCCCAGTGCTAACGCATGACTGTACTCCAGTCGGTTGTTCTAAGCCCTGTGTGTTTGATGTTGATGAAGTGTTTTAGAATTCTGTGTTTAATTCAGCAGCTGTAGCCTTCTGATAATAATACAGACCTTCAAATTTACGTTTTGACACCCTCTCTTTATTAAATTGCTGGCTTTGGATTCTGTACATTCTCTTTCTCAGTGCTCCATTAAGCATAGTGTCACTGTCACTGTGCCTCATTTCCAAACTGATGGCCTTTAGATTCCTGCTCTCCTCTGGCCTGCTGGGGGTCTGTCTCACAATTGGATCTGTCAGCTGACTGGCCAGTGGTTCCAGGGGCAGGGCTAGCCTGCCTGGGGACCCCTGGGCCTCTGTCATCAGCCAGCTGACTGGCACCTCCCTCATTTTCATGAGAATGTGCACTTCGCAGGCCCACGCGAGTGAGTGCACCAACCACCAATACACCTGCTGGATAGTGTTGACCCAATGGCCTCTGAGGCCAGGCTGGCTCTGGGGGAAGGACAGAGCTCTGACCAGTGCATTTCCTGCTCCTGCCCTGGCCCAGGATGCCTGACAACCTACTGGGCTGGGAGACAGTTTTAGCCTTCAAAGGATTTCCTTGCTATGTAGCAGGCCCTGTGCAAATTAAGTGCAAAGAATGAGATTCAGCAAAGCAAGTCATTAAGCAGAGAAGAGGGTTTGCTGCCTTATATTTTAAAATGTGCTTCCCTTGATGTTTCCTCAGCCCCCCTAACAACCAGAGGTCCCTTGGAGGGTGAATAGGACGCCTGCAAATTATCCACAGTGACCCAGGGCCAGGCCCTGGACATCTTGGAGTGTGTTTCCAAACACATTTATAAAGTGGATTGTCTGGTGCACGCCCTGGCTCTTACTTCCAGAAAGCCAAGAACGTGTCATTAGATGTAATTAGCTAAGGAGGACTTGCTAGCTCTTTCAAGTGCTGTGTTTTATGACTTGTAAAGAGAAGAGCAGGGCTTCTGTGATCCTGCTGTTCCAGGGAGTGTCCTTCTGCTTCACCCCTGATGTCCTCCAACCTCATTCATTAATGTTTCTTCCTTTAGAGGACAAATCTTTACAGCCAAACAAATTGCAGTACAACGAATTTTAATAATTGTAAAACACTTCTGCCAAAGTCAGTGTGTTAATGGGATGGGCAGAGCACAACCTGGCGGCCATATTCTATTGTTAGATTCAGGCACAGGAATTTAATCATGATTGCTTTAATTCTGGAGGAAAAAGAATTGACAGATGCCTTTTAGAAGCACCATGCCTGCAGAAAGCTGTGCTGGTCTGGCAGTCAGGACCTCCAGGCAGCAGGGCTTGCCTTTGCACCGGCCATGATCCTAAGCACATCATTCCACTTCTCCAGGGTCTCTCTTCTTCCCTCTGTAAAATAGGGACAGTCCCTGCTCACCCCTACCTGGTAGGGATGCTCTGAAGTCATGAAGGAAAGGCCCTCCGGGAGGAGGATGTTACATATTCAAAGTGGCATTTGGAAAGGCATTTCTGAGCCCACCGTTTAGCTCCTGACTGTGTTTCTATGGCAACCCTTGAGGGCAGGGCCAGACTCTGTTTCTCCTCCCTCAGTTCCATTTTGTTAAATTAAATGCACGTTTACAGAGTCCCCCTTGTTTCCGTGCACTGCCTTAGACCCGGGGCTTCTGCAGTGAACACTAATATCTCCCTTGCCTTCAGGAAACTGCACGTTCTTCTTCCATAAGAGGGTGAGGAAGGTGAGAGGCAGTCACAGTTCTTCTCCAGGGGAGGTGGTCAGCAGGACCCTCCCCGCCTGGAAGAAGTCTGCTGGGATGTGAGCGATGCATCAGCTTCAGGCAAATAAAGGGAAAGGCCCAGGAAAAGCAAAGGCTGGACCAGTCAGTGAAGCCCAGAAGTGAGCACAGCTGGAATGGACTGGCAGGCGGAGCTGAGCAGGAACAGCTGGAGACTGGCCTGCCTAGAGTTTCTCCTTTAAAAAGTCCACCTGCCTCTGTGGGTGCAATCTCCCCACTTCTCTTCCCACCCCACATTCCAGGGACTTCCATAAAAAATGAATAGAATGAGAAGCTGAACTCTGATACTGACAACACCATAGTTACGCTCACAGGGCCTGGACCTTACACATCAGCTTATCCTTTCTTAAGGAAATAGATTATTTAAGGAAAATTAAGTTTGTCATTTATACAAACTGCAGGCATACAAAGAAAGTCCCCAAGTATACAACTGACTGAGAAAAACAACTAAGCTGGGACTTGTTGAGAGGGACTTAACGTACTTTAAAAAACGAGTTCTAGACATATTTTGAATTGTAAGGTGTAAAGATAATGAATTTGCTCTTAAGAAACCTACTGTTACGACTGCTGGCAGGCTGTTTCTGGACACTGAGGTTACTGTGAGAAGAACTGATGCTGCCACAGATATTCTCTGCTGCCATTTGTCATCAGCAGAGCACGGTGATGACACGTGGTTAACGGCAGCAAGGCCCAGAGCAGCCTCGGAGAGCCCATCTCTCCCACACCTTCATTGGCACACAGATGTTCTGAACTCCTGAAAGTATGGTCTTATCCCAGAACTAATTGCCCTTGATGTCTTTGTTTCCATTAAAATGGCCTTTTTCCCTGGAAATTTAGACACTGAGATGATCTAAAATACTGTCCTGTGAGCTTGGGGAGATTGAGTAGCTGGTTGAGTTCAGGTTTTCATCATTAGCCTTCTGGTTCTGCCCCTTCCTTCTCCCTTTCCAGGGTTAGGAAGAACCGTTTGGTCATATCCAGTTGTACTGATCCCAGGATGTGAAGCAACAGAATCAGACCAACAGGGGGTTCTGTCGTGGTCTCTGGGAAGGTTTCCTGCCAGGCCACATGAGCACAGCTGCTCAGCAGAGATCTCAGCCCTGGGTATCTGGGTCCACTGGGTTTTACACCAGGTCACTCTTTCGCACGGTGTTTGAACTCCCTGGAAATTCGGGTCAAACAAACATTATTCACCTGGACTACCTGGAGAATGGAATCAAAGCTACTTTATCCCAAAACAGTGGTTCTCAACCTTCCTAATGCTGTGGCCCTTTAATACAGTTCCTGTGGGTTGTGACCCACAGGTTGAGAACCACTGTCCTAAAAGATGCTGCCACCCTTTGTGACATTTAAGGTGGGTCTGTAATGTTTGTTTACCGTGGCTTGATGTGTGTTTTTCCAGCTTCCAAAGTAACTTTAGGATGCAATGTTTGGAAAAGCTCAACCTTCTGATATTCACAGTATTCCTTCCAATACGTCTTAGATCCACACGTTGGAAAGACTTAGGACAGACCACAGTTCAATTTGCCCCCTCCCCGTGTTTGTTTTCTAAGCTTTTTGGAAGTGGGGGGTCATTCTTTTTCCCATCTACATCTCCCTTCACCTTCCCCCTCCCCCCCAACAACTGGGCTCTTGCAAAGAGACTTTAAGACATTTTGCCTTCAGAGCTCAGTGTTGTAAAAATAGCCCCAGTGCGTACGAGAGATACCAGTGGGCCAAATAACTTCAGCCACCACTTCTCGGCACCTTTTTCACATCATTCTCTTTTCCTCCCAGGAAGCCCCTCACCTTCCTCTGTTTCCATTTCTATTTTATCCGAGTATCTCAGCGGGTGGCTCCAGCGCTAACACTAACTTGCAAAAACACAAGAGTCCAGATCCATCAGTCACCCAAGGAGCAGGTGGGGTGTGATGTGCCAGGGAGGTGTTGTGGGCACACTCTCTCCTCCTCGCCATTGAGATCTTAGTTACTGAGGGGAGGAATGTTTTTCACATCAGAAATTTGTAAACAAAATCTGTCCCTCCTGGTGGTGGTATTTAACAAAAACAAATCAGATTCTCCTAATTTCAGAACTCACTTTGGTTTGTACATTTTATTCATGAATGTTGATTTTGTTTTTCATTCTTATTGGCAAAGCAGTCCATTTTAATACTATGCCCTTTGAATATTTCATAATGTGACTGAAGCCTGATGCTTTGAAGAGAACATCAAAATAAAAATGGTAGCACTATGTCTACCTCCTTAAACACGGCACAAAGGCGGCATTTGGGAGTGAGAGTTTTCTCTCTGTGTGTCCTGTGACAACGCTGTGGGACTCCTGGCCCTCCTGGCAGGGCACTCTCGCCGTCTTGTTTCTGCCTTTCTGTCCCCAGTGGGTAGATCACTGCCGCTGCACAGCCCACGCGCTGTGTTGGCCCCTCAAGGACAAGTGTAATCTGGACTTTCCCTCAGCCCATCCCATCCTCTGTTTATTCTGTGTCCTGTCAGCCACTCGTCCCTCCCCCATGTATCTCAGCGTCCCCCCACCAACTGCTTCCACCTCTCCTGCCTCAGGACAGGCCAGATAGCAGACATGCTTGTGTTCTGTGATGGGGCAGAGAAGACAGAAGTATCTACTGCCTGGGTGTGAGGTCAAGGCAGACCCTGCCCTGCCTGGCTTGGGCCTGCCCCAGTAACTGCCCAGGGCTCCCCTTGCTGCGAGACAGGCGTGTTCTCAGAAAAAGACCCTTGAACCCCTCCCAGTGTGAGGTGATACCGTCCTCAGATATCTCCTCACGCTGCCCCTCATACGATTGTATCTTTTTTCATGATGGCTTCCTCTCACCTCCAAGAGTCTTCCTCCCTCACTGACAGGGATGAAAGCTTGGGCCTCTGGCCTGTGGTACTTTTCATCTTTTAATGTAGGTAGCAACACACACACATAACCGCTACATCCAGGCCAGAGAGTAAAAGACTTTCAGCAGAGGGTGGTTGGGGAAGAGGAAAGGGATTTGTTGTTGTTGTTGTTGTTTAATGGATACAGACTTTCAGTTTGGGGTGTTGTGAGAGTTCTAGAGATGCGTAGTTGTGGTGGTCACACAACACTGGAAGTGTACTAAGGGCCATTGACTTGCACACCTAAAAATGGAGAAAAGGGTACATTTTATGTCATAAATATTTTACCATGATTTTAAAAAAGAAGGAGAAGATGCACTTTTAAAAACTGTTCCCTGTTGTAGGAGGAGGACCAAACAGTCTTAGTGCTCCAGAATGCTTCTGGTCTTAAGTCTTGATTTAAGATACGCAGGATTTTTTGATTGTATAGAAAGAATGCCTTGAGCACTTTGATGAAAGTATACCTGGATTTTTTGCTCAAGTGCTTGGTGTAGCTGTTAAAGAGGTGACTGATGCTGGCGTGTTGGCTGAAGTAGCAAGATGGGGCAGAGGATGTTGATGAAAACGCTCAGGATGAGATATTGAGAAATGCCTCCCCCAGAGGAGAACCGTGTAGTTATTATTTCCAGTGAATTCTGTCCTGTTCTTGATCTTTATCTTCTCGTTAAAAAATAATCAATAAAAACAAAAATTAAAAGAATATGATCAGTTTGCACTCACAGAGGTGATTACATAGTCAGTAAATAATGACCTGGGAACAAATGTCACATTAATTGGTAGGACCTGCTTTTTTAGGATGGCTTAAAGGAGAGCTTCAACTATGCAGTTGTAGTTGTGGTGACCAAGGGACAGAAGGTGTTTTGTTAAGGGAAAAACAAAGTATGCCCCAACTTTCTGCTCTCTAGGGTATGCACAGCCCATGGGATCAGCTATCGTCACCACAATTTTTTAGTGCTCAAAAAAGACCAAATTATAAATTATAAAATGAAGGGCAATAAATCTTAGGACAAAAGCCAAAGGAAGTTTTAAAAGAAACCAAAAAAAAAAAAAAAATAGTTCAAGGAATGAAAATTGAAGCTGAAAAGGCTAAAAGTTGTAGGAGCACACGAGAAGCTAATCCTTTGTGTCAGATGGTTCAGATAGAAGGAAGGGTGCATAAAAGGAAGATGAAAAATGTTGGCTGGCGTAACAAAGACTCCACCACTGTCAGGTCGACCAGTAGGATGGATTCACAGGGAGGCTGCAAAATCTTCTCTCAAGAGTTTTAAAACTAAGCCGGAATGTTTTGGTGCCTGGGATGGTAGGGTACAAACTATTAATTTTCCAAATTTGAATTATAATTCCAAAGTCCAAATTAATCTGGAAATTGTGCTTTAGGTTACATTATACAAACAGCAGCAGGTCATCCACACTCAGTATTCTCACCCTGAGAATGGAGTCATCAGTAAACAGAAGGTTCAGATAACCCAGACGCTTATAAGGGTGACCAAGAACTCTGACCTGAGTTAAAAAATACTGGTCCTGAAAGAGGATGAATGAGCATGAGGAGAACACATGGTTTGCTCTAATGGTGTGGTGGTCTGGCCTCTTGTATAACTGGTACACCATCTGAAATTTTTCCCAGTTTGAGCAATAGGGGTGTATACAGAAAGGATAAGGAGAGCTGGCAGCCTGAAACCATTATTACTACTGCCTGTTTGAACAGGAGAAATAAAGATCAGACTCCTCTCTCTCATCCTTAGAAATTTCTAGAGAGAAGCTATCATATCATCTGAAACAGAACCATAAAGTTATTAAAACTTCTGTTTTGGAAAATTCATCTGGAAATTTTGCGTTGGGTTATATCATACAGATAGGAGCAGGTCATCCATAGGAAACAGGCTTTGTCAGGCCTTTCATTAATAGCAGTTGATGGGAGGAGGTGGACGGGCAGTGGACAGGCTGAGAACTGTGGGCTAGTGGGAAACTGTACCTTCACTCATGTGGCTGGGGAGGTTCTGCTAATTAGCACCAGTGGTCACTCCTCACATAAAAGTAAAAAGTACATTTGAGGTTTTTAAAAGCATGATGCAATTTTTGCAGGGCTAATTACATTCTTATTTGGTATGCATGCTGCTTCTTCCTAGTCCCTGGGGTGATTACTTCAGTCACTGTGTATCATAGATATGAAAGCCAATTTAATTAAAGGAGGATGATAAGTCTAGGATGCATGTGGTGGCTAGCTGGTGGTGGGCACAGATAACGCCCGGGGCTCCAGTCAGTTGTTCATCCAGATGCACGATGCCACCTTGTATATGTCTATGAACTGACAGGATTTGCAAAGTATCACAAGAGTGGAAAAATACGCATTGCATGTACTCAATACTAATTTAAAACGTGTAGACTAACAACAACATGCACACAGGAAAGAAACACTCAGTTAAATCCAAGAAGGGGGAGAAGGGGAAGCAGGTCCCTTCCTGGTGGGAACCATGGGTGCAGGAACCATGGGAACCTGGTGGGTGCAGATGTATGGCTCACCCGTGGGAAGGGCACAACTACAACTTTGACTTTACCTTACTAATGCAGACAGTGGCACCTGCTTGTATGTGCCCTCACGTTAACCAGAAATAAAAAAGGGGATCCTTATTGGCAAGGCTAGGCTTACCCTTGAGCAGTGTGTTTTCCAACGTAGTAAGATTTGAGGGACCCACAATATCATTCGTACATCCTGGGGCCTGAAATTCCACTGTCATCGTTTTTTTTTGTTTGTTTCTTTGGATTCTTCTCTCTGAAGATTCTCTTTAAAAATGCAGATAAACTGGGGACAGCATTATATGAATTATACCCAGAAAGGATTGGTGACTTGTGATGTCTCCTGTCCTTGGATGACAGAGCCCAGTGATACTGGCAGGAATCTAAGACTGAGAAGCAGACACCTTGGCACTCTATTCTTCATTCAGTCGGCATTTGTTAAACCCCTGCTGTGTGCCACCACTATTCTGGGCTCCTCCTAGCTGCAGAGGCTCACAGTCGGATGGGACAGACAGAAATGTCAGTACAGTGGGACAGAGGGCCTGGGACACAAGGGGTGGGGTGAATACTTGCATAGGTATTAATGGGTGCAGGATGTGGCTGTGGCTCCAGGCTGGGCTCAACTGGAGAGAGGCAGTGGCAGGATCCAGCCAGTTTGTTTTCTCCGAGTTCTTTCTTCTCCCTGACAGAGGCTGGACACCCCCATGAGAAGGTCACAAGGTCATAGGGGTAGCAAAGCCTGCAGCAGCCTCAGGAAGTTGCCAGAGTCTAGCCTCTGCCCAGAAATTGAGGTGCCCTCCCCAGACTCCTCAGGGCCTCTGCTTTTCCAAGTGCAAAGAGATGGGGGCGTGGAGATTGTTGAGAAAAATTTAGCCAATCTAATCACTTTGCCCGAGGAAGACCTTGCTCTTGGGCCAGCACCTGTCTCATCTTTTTGTGCAAGAAATTAAAATGGAACCCCTGGCTGTTTTATTTTTATCTGAAACCACTCCCCATTACTTGTTCTTAATATCCTGTACATTATTACGTTTTGCTACTTACTGCAACTCTGGATATCACCTTTCTGTAATTAAGAGCATAGATTCTGGAGCCAGACCACCTGGGTTCATATCCTGACTCAGTCACAAATTATTCACCTGCTCCCTGTCTCAGTTTCCACAGGTATAAATGCGGATTATTACAGTTACTATTTCATTAAGGTGTTGTGGGGCTTCAGTGAGTTGGTCACATAAAGTATTTAGAAAGGTAAACAGTGCACACTCAATAAAGATTGGCTACCCGGGACCACAGTGTAGAATTATAAAGTAGGAGAACTACACGCGCTGCAGGGCAAGTGCATGCCAAGTTTCTGCATTAGCCACTGGGAGCACAAAGTCCCATAGAACATGGCCCTGTCCCCAGGAAACCTACAGCCATGCTGGGCACAGTGGCTCACACCTGTCATCCTGGCACTTGAGGAGGCCAAGGTGGGAGGATAGTTTGAGGCCAGGAGTTTGAGACTAGCCTAGGCAATACAGAGAGACCCCATCTCTACAAAAAATTATTAAAATTTTAGGCAGGCATGGTGGCATAGCCTTGGGAGGCTGAGGCACAAGGATTGCCTGAGCCCAGGAGTTTGAGGCTGCAGTGAGCTATGATGACATCACTGCACTCTAGCCTGGGTGACAGAGTGAGACCCTGTCTCTAAAAAAGAAAAAACAAAAAGAAACTGATTGCCTAGTGAGAAATCAAACAACATTTTTGTCTCTACATTTACAAAGAACATGGTCCTGCCTGATAGTAACTAAAAATGCCCATTGGGAAACACCACTTGTTTCTTAAAGCGTTCATTGGCACCTTAGCTCATGGGGTCATCCTCTGATAATAAAGTTACCTAGAGGGGAGACATTGTCCACGTAGGCCCTGTTTCCCTGCAGAAGTGCCGGGTTGTAACGAGCTTCATGTTTGTGTGTTAGGTTTGGAGGAGACCAGCCTGTCTACATCAACATCATTAGAGACCCCGTCAACCGGTTCCTATCTAACTATTTTTTCCGTCGCTTTGGAGACTGGAGAGGGGAACAGAATCACATGATCCGCACGCCCAGCATGCGGCAGGAGGAGCGCTATCTGGTAAGTCCCAGGCCTGCCAGGGCTGTTCTCTCCCGGCCCCTGGGAGCTGCCCCCTCCCCGTCCATGGCCTTCCCCCATGGCTCCTCCAGGGAGCTCAGTGTGGAGAGGGCACTTCCTCACGGAGGAAGTTTGGACCAGTGAAAACTTGCTCCAGATGACCCAGCTCCTAAAAGAACCCCCCTCAAGTGATTTTCTAGTCTTTAGTGCTAGGTTTTGAGTCCCGGAGAAGAAAAATGTCTTTCCGTTTGTTCAGCTACCTAAGGCTTTGGTGAAATATTTAGATGGTATATATATTTAAAATGGCAAAAGACCTAATCTTTTTCTTTAAATTATCTATTATGAATATAGCTTTGTGATTTTTATGTGTGACAGGTATGTATTCCAAGTATAGAACCACTTCATAGAGGGATGATGTCTTCTCAAATTATCTATTAATTTTGAATTTTGATTAATAAATGTATGTGTTCTTTTATAATCAGTACCTTCCATTTAATCAAGATTATCACTCAAAGTTCTGATTCAGTCCTAACACTAAGAAAATTGGAACCAAATGATAGCAGAAAATACTGAAAAACCACTGCTATGGAAACAGATCTTAGGAATACCAGTCAAATATTAATGTAAGAGTTCAGGGGAATTCGCTCAAGTTTCTCCACTTTATCAAGCTTCTTTTTTTCCACAGTCCTGTGGCTCATTCCTTGTAACACAGCCTTCTCACGTTCACACAAATAACAAGTTGTAACTGTTAGAGACAAAAGTTGCACAAAAGAAAGAGTAAAAATCACGGTTGAAGTTTTTTAAGCTTATAAAATGTTAAAAGTTGGTGGTGGAAGCAAGTCCTGTATTTTTGAAGAGCTGATAACTGCCTTTATGATGTGACTCAAGAAATTCTAGGGAAATTTCCCTGCCTGGAATTCTAGCCTTAGAGATTGGTAGGCCCCTGTCCAAAAGTAAGCACTGTGTTCTGGAAGGCTCTATGTCAGATGAGCTCAGCTGATAAATGCTTGGCAAAGACCCAGCAGGGTGGCACCAGGCTCCCCAAGGCTGCAGAGCAGAAAACTAGGGAGCTGGGATAGGGAGGAGGAGGGCCTGGGGCAGGGGACATAACTCTTTCACAACCTGGCCCCAGCCTGACCCATTAGAAGGCTGTTTTCTTGTTCAAAGGATAGTTTGTTTATTTGAAAGAAGATGGTCTATTGCTTTTTTTTTTTTTTAATAGCTGCAACTTTTTATTGTATCTCCTTGGTTCCATTAGACCCTTGAAATAAAATTGCTCCCTTTGAGAAGAGCCCGTCCTCATTTTGGCAAGCCTGGGTGGGGAGTTGTTTATTCAAAAGAGGGTGTTGTTTGTGTCTCAGCGGGCCATCGGCAGCTGTGAGGAGATGGCTGTCTCCTCAGCAGGGCTGTGCCCATAGGCCGGTCCTTCAAGGGGTGCTGACCAGGCCACACACACCACCCCCTTGGGAACCATGCACGGAGGCCCCTCCCTGCACACTGCACGCACAGGGCCTCAGGTGCTGGCCTGAACTGCATCTACCAATTTTCCACATTATTCTAGATCCAGTGCTCTGAAGCCCCTTGCTTTACCCAGTTGCCAAAAATGGGGCAGTTCTGCTCCTGGCCCCGAGCCTTGCAGAGCTGCTTAGCATACAGCTGAGAGGAGGCCTCAGCTCTGAGGGTGAAGAAATATCATCTTGTGCTGCCCAGTGATTTGGAAGAAAATGGGAAGTGGGAAGAGATCCTAGGATTTGAGGGCCACTGTCGCTTTACAGGTGTGGGGACAGGCCTGTGTGCCCAGGTGGGGTAAGGGCCCCTCCACTGCCCACTTGGACCTCAGATATAAGGTCTTAGATGTAAGGCCTTAGATGTAAGGTCTCTTATGGGGAGAAAAACCCTGGGCCAGGTTCCCTGCTTTTTAAACAAAATCATTTTATGAACACCGTTTGTCTAACAAAGACGTTGCTGTCATAGCAATTTATTTTCAAGTATTCAAGCATTTTTTAACTATCCCCCGTATTTTCTGGAAACAACTAGCTCTCCTAAAACTCTCAGTTTCTTTCCAAACTGGTTTTCGTTTGCATTTACTGGAAAATAATTTTTAAATAAATTAGTGCTAGTCCAGACAACAAATTCAACTTAGAGTGACCATCACCTGAAAAGGTCGTTGTCTTAGGCTCATTCTCTTTGTCCAGAGCCACTGGCTTCCCAGTAGGGAGGTGGCTGCCTCTGGTTTGGGGGTGACAGTCCTCTGAGCACGCTTGGATGCATCTCAGCACCTGAGACTCTTCTCCAGATGGGTCCAGGTTCCTTTATTACCCGGGTAGGAGACTCCCTGGCACACATACCGTCCTTAATGAGGCTGAATGACTTCTAATGAAAAGCAACTGTCGTAATTTCCAAGCAAGGGAGGCAGGCTCGTTCCTGCCAAAGCCACTCCCTTTTCTACACTCTGAGCTTCCATGAAAGTGGATTTGTTGTGCTGTCATTTTTATTCTGCCAGTTACACATGTGACTCAGTCTCGCGCTTTGCTTAGAACCTGGCCTTAGAAACTCTCCTGGGGAAATATTCTGCAGAGATAGCACTTTGCACTTTCAAACTCTGAAATGTGTCAAGTTGTACCGTTCCCCCCCACCCCCGCTGGAAGAGCAGGAAGAAAGGGGAGAAAATGTTCCCTCCGGCTGCCTCTGTGACACTGTGTATTCTGCTTGGCTGTAAAGCGTGGAAAGTAATGCATATTTAAAAGAAAAGATGCGTAATTTACAGCTTCTTAATTCATAAAGAATTCTGTGAATCATGTTGGCCCTGGTGAATTCTGGAGAAGGCTGAAAATTGGCCAGAATCAGCAGAGGTTTTCAGAAAGCTATGCATTTTAAACTGCTTGAAAGTTTTGGACTCCGAATGTCCTTTAACTTTGGAAGTATACGTATGAAATTCTGGTGTGTGGAAATTTCCACTCTGTCCTGACCAGCCAAGGGTGTCCTGTGAATGAAACCATCATTCTTCTTAAAGAGAGAAAATGAATAAGGGATTTGGATTGCCTGCTTTCTAAATGCTTCAGTAAATATCTCTGCCTTCTAAATCTTGGAAGGTAAGAAAATGCTTTTTATCTCCAACTCTTCCAAATTTAGCTTCTAATTACAAGTCACATTAGGGCCTTAGGGCATGATACACTTTTATTCCTCTCTTGGCTGCCCTAGCTGGGTGACTTGGCCAGTAAAACCTCTCCCAACCTTTCTGGTGTCATCCGGACAATGGGACCATAACATCTGCCAGGCCAGTGTCACAGGGTTGTTGGGGAAGTCAACTTGACATTCTTACACAGAAGTGCTTTGGAAGATCTGAATCTCTAGAACACACTTAAGCATTGATCCTCTCATGCCCTTGGCTCCAGGTGACCTGAAGGCACCATTTTTTCCTATAGACGTGGAACTTCTCCCCCTGAGCCAGCACGGGCTGCTATTTGCAAGAGGCTCAGGACATGTTGGGCCCTGAACCTTCATGTCCGCCTCTGGTGAGGTCTCAAATTGCCTCACTAGACCCTTTCCCTCAGGGAACTTATTTCTAAGGAAACTGCTTCTCTGTGTGTTCCCGACAGCTGGAGATGTGTTTTGATCCCAGCCCGTTGGCATACATTTGTCCCGTGTTTATTTACTTGGAAACCTAAGCTCGCATAGGCCCTGGGTTATAAAGTCATCTGAGCAAAAGTGGCTCCCCCCTGAGCCCAGCGCTCTGCCAGGCTGAAGTGAGCTGTCCAGAGATGCAGCGGGTGGAGGAGCCCCCACTTCAGAGACAGCCTTTGGAGTCCATTTGTCCTGGGATGGCTAAAGCAGGAATCACAGGTGATTTTAGGATGAAAGGCCACCTCCAGAGGTTAGCAAGACCTGAGGGTATCCCTAGGGGCTTCAGGCAAACAGAAGAAGCTGGGTGAGGTAGGGGCCAGGGAAGGAAGAGGGGACAACAAAAGGATTTGGAGATTTTGGAGAGAGGATAGAATGCCACCAGCTGCTGCCTGAACTTGGCTGCCATGATACAACAGTAGCATGTGTGTGGCTTATCACACGGGTCAGCGTGCTTTCCATGGTTATTAGGGCATCCACCCTCACAGCCCCCTGTGTAGGGATTAGCAACCCCCACTGCCCTCACAGACTAGTACTACGAGCTCAGAAAGGCTGGGGGGTAGGGTGGAGGGTCAGACCAGGGAAGGACAAATAAAAGGGGAATTATCAGGAGATACATGGGACTGGGGATAAAAGGCCCACAGCAGCCAAGGAAGACCAGGAAATGCCAGGCAGAGCCAGGCCCCATGGGAAGCACATAAGCCGTGTGCCAGGCAAGCTGGAAGTGGTGGAGAACTGGGACCAGTTCTAGTCAGCAAGCGTGTTGGTGGCCC
This sequence comes from Otolemur garnettii, assembly GCF_000181295.1. Lineage (NCBI taxonomy): Eukaryota > Metazoa > Chordata > Mammalia > Primates > Galagidae > Otolemur > Otolemur garnettii. The sequence continues at coordinate 918,524 of NW_003852437.1, read as the reverse complement.
AGGCTACCCAGGGCTTCTAGCTCCCTCAGCAGCTGACTGTCCCCTCCCCTCTGTCAGTGGCCTTCCCTGCCAGCTGCCTGCTGTCCTCTACAGCTCCCCTTCAATCTCCCGGTCAGTCACTCTGTCCAGTACCTCACAGATCATGTTCAGGGGCCACAGAGACATGTGTCTTTCCTGCTATGGTCAGATGGATAGGACGGGATGTGGCCACCTGTATGTGAAGTGCCTGCACTAGTCTCCCGTTGCCGCTCTGATGATGGATCACACACCCAGTGGCATAACCAACAGAAATTTATTATCTTGACATCCCATAGGTCAGAAACCCAAAATGGGTGTCACTGGGCTAAGCTCAAGGTGTTGGCAGGGCTGCACCCCTGTCCAGAGTCTCTAAGGGAAAGTCCATGTCCCTGCCCACTCCGGTGGTGGACAGAATCCATTTCCTTGTGCTTAGAGAACTGAGATCCCATTTTCCTGGTGGCCACTGGCCAAGGGCCATTTCCATTTTCTCAAGGCCATGTTCCTTAGATCATGGCAGCTGCCTCCATCTTCAAAGCCACCACCTGTGGGTTGAGTTCTTCTCATGCTTTAAATCTCTCCTCTTCCATCACATTTCTCTAATCCAGGTGAGCAGGAATCTCTACTTTTAAGAACTTATGTCATTACGTTGGCCCACCCAGATAATCCACCATACTCTTGCCCCTCTCAAGGTCTATAACTCTAGTCACATCTGCAAAATCCCTTTTGCCATATAAAGGTAACAGGGATTAGGACATAGACATCTCTGAGGTCCATTATTTTGTTTACTGCAATGTCGCCAAGGTCCATGCAGAGGGGGACCAAAAAGGCTGTGGGCAGGACAGGCATCCTGACCTGTGGCTCATTCCACTCAAAGTGGGGGAGCCCCTGGCTGCTCGGCACTGTGCAAGCTTCCATGCAACACTATGGTGTTCCTGCTCCTGGTCTGCAGATCCCACTGCCCAGTCACACATTTTGCTTTTTCTCCTTCTATCAGTGACCCATCCATCCATTACTCATTCTCTCAATAAATATTGATTTAGTACTTCCTATGTGACAGGCACTATGTAGGCATTCGTGGAGGTCAGAGCAGTGAATGTTAGACTGAGAGCTGAAGGGCAAGAAGAGAAGGAGAGCATTCAGGCATAGGGAACAGCAGGTACAAAGGCCCTGGGGCAGGAAGGAGGACCATGAGTGGAAGAACCAGGGGGGCTGTGGCAAGGAGAGCTGAGGAGGGAAAGAGCTGGGTCCGGTGATGGGGGGAGACAGGGGCTGGACCCCAGACAGCTGCCCAGGTCCTGCTGAAGATCCCTGGAAGCCACTGAAGGATTAAGGCATGTTAACAGGGGACTGTTACATTTGTGGGAAAAAATCGCTTTCATTACCACATACAGAGTAGAGAAGGGCTTCAGGTGGATGCAGACAGGCCAGCCGGCCAAGTAGGAGACACACCAAGGACACGGACCGTGTGTGAGGAGCAGCTCCCGGTGGGGTTGGGGGCAGCGGCGGGGAGCATTTACTGAGACGTGTCACTGTCCTTCCAGCTGCTTGCTGCCTGGCTGGCGGTGAAGGATCCCAACGTGATGCCCTAGGCACTGGGGCAGACCATAGCTCAGTGCAGACAGGCGGGAGTTGTTGGAGTTGTCATTGGCTGGGACATGTTTAATTAGCAAAAGAATGATATAGACAATGCGGTATGAGAAATGACACAAGGAAAGAAGTCGGGACAGTTGGGGTCATTAGAAGCGACTTCTCAGATGAGAGAGGTGGGCACTGAGTCCTTAGCGGAGGATACGGACAGGACAAGGTGAGGCTCAGGGTGACGGCAGGAAGGGACTGTTTCAGATGAAGTGACATTTTAGAAAGTATGCAAAAGCCTGAGGGCTCCAGGCTTACGCTGGTGAACGGGCCACGTGGCTGGAGCAGAGGGGCGAAGGGGGTGAGGAGCTGGAGACAGTGAAGCTCTCCTTCAGATGTCCCTGCAGATGCAGGGGTGGGAGGGAGCAGCCTCCCACCGGATGGCTGCCCCGATCCGTTTTCCTGACCTGCTCTCTGGAGGTGAGATCCCCCTGGAGGAGCACCCACCACTGGGGCTGCCAGAGCACAGCCAGGTGCCGGGCGCCTGCCACTGGCCACCTGTCAGCGGAGTTCCTCACTGTTCCTCCCACCCCATGCACAAGTCAGTGGATGGCTGTAGCTGTGTCTCCATGGGGCGCAGGGGCAGGTGGCTCACATTTCCTAAAGTGACTGTGGTTCTCAGCCTCCACCACGAGCCACTCATGGGAGTCACCTGGTGGGCTTTACAAACTCCTGATGCCTGGGTCCTACAACTGAAGATTCTGCTTTAATGGATCTAGGGTGCAACCTGGGTTTGGGGATTCTTTATAAAAAGCTCCACAAGTGATGCCAAAATGCACTAGATTTGAGAAATACCAAGAAATTAACAACCTCCAGTTTGGGCTGTATCCACAGGAGCTGTTTTCACTGAGAGAAGCGTCTCTTCCCATTTGGAGAAAGGTGTAGGCGCCTTACTCTTAAAACTTTTGCTAGGCTTTTTAATTTGCATATTTAATATGCAAATAAATGTCCTTAAAGAGGGCTGATGCTGGAGTGCAATATTTGTTTTATTTAGGAATACTCCATGTATGTCTTAAGTCAGACTTTTCTTTCAGAGTTGAAGTGGATAATATTTATTATCCAGAAATCAAAGAGTATATTATACTCTGCAGTTCAGATCTCATTTGAGGAAGCCATGCTTTAGGCAGTAAAACAGCGAGCACTTTGATGAATAAAATATTTTAGCATATGGACATCTTTCTATTAAGGTTGACAAGGCACTTGGAATTCATTGCTATTGCTTCAAAGAGACATGTGGCCTTCTTTAAATGCAGGCCAACTCATACAAAGATGTAGAAATGCTAAGGAAAAAGATGCAGATGAACAGAACTACACTTTAAATGCAGTTAGGAAATGTCCTTTAAATGCAGTCAAGAAGCTTGCTCGTCAAAGAAGCTACGGGGCGAAGTTTTATGTAAAGTGAAAAACTAATGACTCCATTTATCGGTGTTAAAACTTTGAATTTCATACCCTACACCGGTTTTGCAGAAGTTGGCATACCTCTCTATAGTTGTCCTCAATTGCTTTGCCATTTGTAATATTTTTTCTCTGCCCAACTGTTTTACATACACAGTATAAATTCCCCTAAGGCCGAATGACCTCCAAAAGTGTTCTTCAAAATATTTTGCCAAGTCTGAAGACAGGAAAAGTAAGTGTAAAACATCTAAGAGATTTATTGGAATCTCAGCTTGAATGCTAATTGCAAGTGCTTATGAAAATGTTAATATTAACATGAAATAGCTGGCAGTTTTTCTAATAAATGTAAATTGCATTAGAGAGGGTGTAATTGGAAAAATATTTGCTTCGCTCAGCCTCTCTCAAAACAAGTCTCAGTGATCTCTGGTAGCTGCAGCAGCCTTGCCCTCTAATGGCTGGAAATTGAAGGACAAGACTAAAATGCTCTTGACTGCAAGGAAGATAGAAAATAAGAGGGAATAGATGAACATTGGTCACTATTTTGACAAAGTGTGGGGCATGATGTAGATGTTAGTATGAGCTTATTATTAAAAGGAGACAGCCGTGTGGGGACTGGAGGCCAGGGAGCCAGTTTTGCTGAATGCCTTGGAGCAGGCGTCCTCAAACTATGGCCCACCTAGGACATGTATCCAACCTACTGGCTGTTTTTGCTGCTGCTGCCTGTCCTGCTTAGCAGCCCTCCCGAGGCCTGCAGTCCAGCCCTCCAACGGTCTGAGGGACAGTGAACTGGCCCCCTGTTTAAAAAGTTTGAGGACCCCTGCCTTGGAGGTTCAGGATGATCATGGATAAAAACAGGTATTATTGATTAGTAACCTGCTCTCCCAAAATGCAATTGAAAGCTCAGACTTTCAATTGCATTTCAACTATCTTAATATGTTAGGAAGTTTAAATGCTTAGAAAAGGCATAGAGTAAATTATCAAGCCTGGACACCGTGATGGTCCCAGTTCATAATCATTAAGCACATGTAACAAACTACTTTTGTTCCCTGTTATGATTGACTAGTGAATGTCACAGTATAGAAATAATACCAGTAAATGTGGTTTGGCAGGAATTATTACTGAGAAGTTTGATTTCATCCCATATGACATTTTCATTCATCTTCTGGGAAAGCAGCCAGGATTGAATGAAACAGGTGGGGGCTCAGCTAGCTACAGAATCATGCAGCTTCTAGGAAAAGAGCTCTGTTTCTCTGACCCTAAACCAGATATTCGTGGTTGAATGAAATATTTTTAACGGCAGCCTACACAGTTTCCTGACAAGCGCAAAGAAATGGTTCTGTAAGATACCCAGTCACCTAATAGTTAAGGCATTTGGCCTCCTAAAAAATGGCTCTGCGTTTTATACCGAGGATTACAACGTAAAAACATACTGGAATTGTATCATTGTTTAGCTAACCGTTTCCTACTCACCTCCTTTTGTGTGAAAGAGGACGGTAACATTAGCGCCTTCCATGGGAAGATGGCTGCCCCTTTACCACCTGCAGAGATTTAAGCCCTTATTCCTCGTCTTTGAAATTATCTCTCCTCTTGGATGTGACTTATACATACAGTCAGCAGGTGGATAAAAGAAAATCAAGTTCAACAAGAAAAGGAAGAAATTTAATGACAATAAATCTCAGATATAGTTGATGGCATTCTATGTCTGACTACTGTTACTAAAAACTGCATGAGATTAAGTGACCTAACCCAAGGCAATAAGATTAGCCCAAACTTTCATTACTGCGAATCTTTATTTCCCTGGGTAATTATTACTCAGCGTGGATTACATTTCTTTTTTTAATTGCTCATATATTACTTCTTAAACTTTTCAAATTATTTCTCATATGTTATTTGTGTAAGACTTAAATTTTCAGCTACGACGTAACTTGATAGTAAGACCCGATCTATTTCAATCTCAGTTCTCATCATAACACCCAATAACACACGGGTGTGTGGAGCAACAGTGCTATTTGCCCCTCTCGTCCTCTTGCTTGTACAATTCAATGTATTTTGAAATCTATAATGTGCTGAGCACTGTCACAGGAGTAGCTGTGGCAAGATGGGCACTTAGTACTATTTCCTGCCCCTACTACAAATCTATCACGTGCTGGGCACTGTCACAGGAGTAGCTGTGGCAAGATGGGCACTTAGTACTATTTC
>NW_003852437.1:881274-913257 GCF_000181295.1 Otolemur garnettii | reverse complement strand
ACTTAGTACTATTTCCTGCCCCTACTACAAATCTATCACGTGCTGGGCACTGTCACAGGAGTAGCTGTGGCAAGATGGGCACTTAGTACTATTTCTCGCCCCTACCGCACACAAAGAAACACGTCTTCCCCATATTCCATTATCAGCGCCATCTGTTCTAGAGCTCAAACAAGAACTTCCGGAATCATCCCTGCCTGCGTCTCTCCCCATCCCCTAAGTTATGTGCACTTGGCAGCCCTCCTGTCCTGGGGTCCTCCTGGAAGCAGAGGCTGAGGCATGGACTAGTGTAAAGGGTGTTAGCATTTGGGCAGTGATCCCAGGAAATTGGAATGGAAGGCTGGAGAGAGAGGAACAGGGGTGAGAGAACGTCGATACGAGGATGAGCTCCAAGTTGGTTACCCCCATGGCAAACCAGGATAAGGCTGCCAGGGCTCTATCGGGGTGGTGTAGAATTGGCCCAAGAATTCACAGACATGAGGGAAGAAAGAGGGACGCTGGTAGCCATGGATTCCATCACCCCAACTCCTGCACATCTGTGGTTGTTGCCCCAGGAAGAGGGACAAAAGCCAGGGATTGGGGAGCCACTGAAGTCCAGAGCTCTTAGATTACTACATGTGAAGCCTGTGACTGTGGCAATGGCTAGAGAGAAAGTGGCTGAGAGGATGTGACACAGGGCACAGGAGTGTCCAGTTAGCTGTCAAGCCTGGCACTCCCTCTGTGACGTCTCTCAGATCAGTCCCCAGCACTGGTCGACAGTAAAGCCCTCGTCACTTCTCACCCAGGTTTCTGCAAATCTCAGAGCCCATCAATCTGTCTCCAGTTCATCCTCCAGTCCATGGGCAGAGTGTCTAATGTGCAATCTGGTACTAAGCGTTCCCCTGCTTAAAACTCGGCTTCTTAAATGCCATGTCAGCCATCATTATTATTCTGTTGATACTGTTGATCAGAAAGCATCACAACTGCCTGTGAATTTCAGTTATAAAAATGCATTGCAAACCAAAAGAGAAAGGATAGGACCATCAAAAAAGAGTGTAGGGAATGTTAGATTAGTTAAGGAAGCCCACATACATACATCCAGATGGATTAAAAAGGTAAAATGTGACAAATCAGAAGACTGGAAGGATCTGTAACTGTGCTGAAGGGTGGGACAGCATATAAGCATCGGAAGAAATCACACAGGAAATTTGTGCCTACACAAGGTCACAGTGTGTTTGACACACAAAAAATAATTATAAACAGTGGCAAATAAAATGAAAACAGTACTTACTACAGTTATGACAAGGGATTAATTCTTTAAGATATTAAGCTATAAGAACTCATAAAGCAGTAAAAAACACCCACTAATCCCCCAATTGAAACATTATGAACAAAATTCCAGATAATTTTTTTTTTAATTTTTCCGAGACAGAATCTCAGTCTGTAGCCCTGGCTAGAGTGCTGTGACATCATAGCTCACAGCAACCTCAAACTCCAGGGTTTGAGTGATCCTCTTGCCTCAGCCTCCCAAGTAGCTGGGATTACAGGCACCCACCACAATAGCCAGTTAATTTTTCATATTTTTAGTAGAGATGGGGTCTCACTCTCACTCAGTAGGAAATCAGCTTGCCTCAGCCTCCCAGAGTGCTAAGATTACAGATGTGAGCCGCTCTGCGGGGCCAAAATTCCAGATAATCTAAAAAAATGCTAGGCTTCATTCATATTTTTTAAAACTGCCAGTTAAAGCAGTAAACCACCTTTAACATATCAAATTGGCAGAGATTTCAGAAATTATAAGCAGTGGTGTCCTCATAAATGTCCAGGAGCCACTTCTCTGAGTCCAGGGCTGTTTGTAACATTCAACCATTTCTGTGATGTGAACACTACGTCCTCTCACTACGGGGTCATTTCGAACTACTAACATGACTGAGTCCAGCCGAGCTAAGAGGCTCACATTCGTCTCTGCGGCAAGCTGGCCCCAGCACATCTCCGGCTCATCCTCAGTGCTGTCAAGGGGACATCAGAATGGACACAGCCATCATTTCTGTTGTTGGACTCCGGGAGAGTGTTCCACGGTGTGCACTGCTCAATTCCTCACCTGTGTACTGTGTCCTCCCACGTTTTTATCTTTGCCAGTCTAAGAAAGGAGAGGCAATGTGTCAGCAGGATTTTAAGCTGCACGTCTCTGTTTCTCAGTGACATCGAGCACCTCACATGTTTGAGGCAATGACATTTCCCTCACTCATCAATCATTTCCTATTTTGCTGGCATTTCTAGATTTCTAGAAGCTCTTTAGAAAATTACAGGAGTTCGCCATTATTTGTGATATGAATTAGTAATTTCTTTTAACTTTCTTTGTATGGTTTTTTTTTCTATGCATAATTTCTTTCTTTCTTTGTAGTCAGACTTATCAAGTTTTTTCTTTACTATAGCGTCTAAGTTTAGTGCTACACCTTATTAACTCTAACACTGTACAAAATATTCTCCATGGTATCTTCCAAAGTTTTGTTTGTATTCATGTTAATTAAAATCTTGATTCCCTCTGAAATTTATTCTTGTATCAGATGTGACATATCGATCCAATCTCTTTTTGCCTAGAAGACTTGTGAATGATTTCAGTGTTTGTAGAATAATTCTTTTCACCATTAATCTAAAATATCACCCTTATCATCTGAAAAATTCTTGCTTTTAGAGAGATTTATTCCTTGCTTTTCATTTTGTTCCATTAATGTGTGTCTTTAGGTACAGGAGAACACTGTTCTCTGTATGATACATGTGATATATGTGTATGTATATACAGACGTATGAGCATGTGAATGGAAACTATTACATAATGTGTAATACCTATTTTATTATATAACATACAGTTACTGTATATACACATTTTATTATCTGGCGAGGTCTAATCTCTCCGTATTACTTGGCTTTTCTCCCACTTGTCAGAGCACTTCATCTTTGTTCATTTTTCCTTAGGAACTTTAAAATCAGCTTGTTCAATCCCCCCTGCCTGACATACCCAGAAAACCCTGTTTTTTACTTCCTGGGTTTACATTAAGCTTCATTTTATTCATGTGTTTATTTATTGAGAGACAGAGTCTTCCTCTGTCGCCTTAGGTAGAGTGCCGTGATGTCATAGTTCATGGCAACCTCAAGCTTTTGGACTTCAAGTGATCCTCTTGCTTCAGCCTCCCAGGTAGCTGGGACTACCAGCAGGTGGGCTCAGGCTGATCTCAAACTCCTGAGCTCAAGCGATCCACCCACTGCGGCCTCTCTGAGTGGGAGGATTACGGATGTGAGCCACTGTACCTGGCTAATTAGGCTTTAGATTAACATAGGGAGAATTCACATCTTTGGTTGAGTCTTATTGTTTGTCACTGTATTTTGTCTTTCCATTTATTCAGCATTTCATTTATATCCCTCAAGAGCAGGAGTTCTCAGCCCATGGGTCGTGACCCACATTCTGTATTAAAGGGCCTCAGCATTAGCAAGGTTGAGAACCACTGCTCAAGAGAGTTGTAAAGTTCGCTTCATTTAGATCGTGCACAGTCTTGTTAAGTTGATTTCTAGATATTTTATTTATTGTGGCTATTGTTGCATATTAATATTACTGTTAGTAATTTCTCTGTATTATTTTTAACTCATCCAACTGAATGAATTCTCTGTTCATCAGTAAAGTTTTCTTTTTTTTATTATTAAATCATAACTGGGTACATTAATACTGTCGTGGGGTATAGTATGCTGTTTTTATATACAATTTGAAATATTTTCATCAAACTGGTTAACGTAGCCTTCATGTCATTTTCTTAGCTATTGTGTTAAGACATTTATATTCTACATTTAGAGTTTTCAGAAGATACTTATCAGTTTATCTTATAAAATCAAACCCCCAACTAATAATAATGATAATTCTTTCTTTTCTCCAAGTTTTAGAAATCTTATCCATTTGTTTTGTTGTATCTCTATAACAATGTTAAACATAAAGGTGATAAAAGTTGGTTTCTTCTAGGAGTCAGAGAATTAAGAAGTACATTGGTAATTGTCAGTTTTGGTCATTTCTCCTTTTTTTCTACTGAAGTATAATGTTTACGATCCACACCTTTTGGGATTCCACTTCAGGGAGAACATCAGCAGCATAAATCTCAACATCTAATGACAGAAAAATCTAGAGAAAAAACAAAGAGTATTCCATTAACCTCCCCCACCCCACCTGTAACTTGGATGTTATTTGTGATAAGCCACAAACTGCAGAGTGGCTGCTTCTCTAGCCGTCGGTGTCACCAGAGCAAGTTCAATGCCAGTGTCCTTTCTTGAGGTCTCCAGGCTGGATGTTATCTGGTTTCCTTTCCCATGGGAGTGGTTTTCCTGGCCGTCTGTCCCTCAGCGACCACATTTAATACGTGTAATAAATGCAGAATAGATTCATTATCCACATTTTGGCATTACCAGGGAAAGATGAGAAACAACTGGCCACCGAAAGTCCAGTTAGGTACATTTCACTTTGCTTTTAATTATGACAGCAAATGTAAAAATGTGTTGTTCCAAGTGGGGGTGGTCTTTGGCTCGATCTGGCCACCTCTGACACGGAGACCTCGTCCCCCTGCCTTTAGTTGTAAAGCCTACGTTGACTCCCTGTGAGGGCTGCTGCAAAAAGACACCACAGGGCCTCAGAGTGACCCTGAGCACACCTGACCTGACGTTACGCAGGTGAGAGATCTTGGATGAGGCCACTGCATTTTGAGCAGTTCCACGTCCATCTGCGTAACTACACATGGAAGAGCAAATCAGCCCACATCCTCGGGGAATGTTGACACTTGGTTGGATGACATTTCTCTTTGAAGTTTTGGACTTGGGAAGTGCTGTGGGAGGACTTCAAAGTGACAGCCGCTTCCTGTCCTGCTCAGTCTGGGCCTGTGTGGTCAGCAGGCCGTGACTTGTTTTTCCTTTACTTTCAGAAACTCAGTTGAAGCGAGAGCAATGAACCTCCCTGCTTGAATTATTCTGACTTTTAATGTGTTTCCAAGACTTCAGCGTTCCCATTTCTGGCTGCTCCCCTCATGACATTTAGATTATTCGTGTCAGAAATCGCCTGTGTCTTTTCCCCCAGGTGTTGAAGCCTGAGAACCCCCTCGCTTTGAGGGGTGGGTCTGTATCCCGCCTGTCACAGATTGGCTCCTCCTGCCTCGGTGAGAGTCCCTTCCTCCCGGGAATACCTCGGCTGCCTTCTCCATCAGGGTCCCACGGACAGCCTTTCTTGGCCATTGTCTGAGAGTTGGAGCCGCTGCTTTCGTGCCTAGTCTGTTTTTGTTCAATCTGATCAAGTTACTTAAAACTTTTAAATAATGTATGTACGTCACCTGTATGCCATGATCCTGATTTGTTCTAAAGTTCTTCATCCAGTCAGTCCAATCTATGCCGAAACCCTTTTTGTTTTTCCTTTAAAATGTCTGGAAGGTCCCCTCGCCCTCTCTCCGCTGCCACTGCCAGCACCGCAGCCATTCCCATTTTCCCTCCGCAGCGCCTCTGGGTGGGTCCCCCTTCCTCCCACCTTGCACGGTGCTGCCAGGTCAGTTCTCCCAGCACTGGTTTCAGATCATGTGTGTGAGTCCTTGCTTGAGAAGCTTGATGACTCCTGCCTATATGAATTTTTTTTTCTTCTCTTTTTTTTTGTTTTTTGTTTGTTTGTTTGTTTGTTTTTATAGCCTATATGAATTTGAAAGGCCTTTCTCTGGCTTTCAAGGCTCTATCCTGCCAGCCTTGACTTACTGCTTTCCTAAATAAATGCTAATTGCTAATCCAACCGAACTTTTCTTTTTTTTTTGTTTTTGAGACAGAGTCTCCCTTCTCTTGCCCCAGGCTGGAGTACAATGGCATCACAGCTCACAGCAACCTCAAACTCCTGTGCTTAAGCGATCCTTTTGCCTCAGCTGCCCGAGTAGCTGGGACTGCAGATGCCTGCCACCATGTCCAGCTAGTTTTTCTATTTTTAGTAGAGACAGGGTCTCCCTCTTGCTCAGGCTGGTCTCCAATTCTGGAGCTCAAGCGATCCGCCCACCTCAGCCCCCCAGAGTGCCCAACTAAACTTTTGACACCCTCTTTCCAAAAAAAGCTTATACTCCTCTCTGTTCTTTTCCTTATCCTACACCAAGCTCAAAGGCCTTTTCTCTTTCCTTTCTCCATCCACATCCTGCTCATCTTCCAAATTCTTACCTGCAGGTTCTCTTGACCACACCCATGGGCTCACTGTCCCTTTTCTAGACTCCCGGGTGCTCGTGTGCTCTCCCCGTGACTTTCCTTGAGTTCATGCCGTGTATTGTTAGCACATAAATGCTTATTTTGGTCCTTACAGTGATCTTATGAGGGAGGCGTCATCGTGATCTTATTTTAGGGATGAAAGCCTGATGTTCAGAGAGGTTAAGTAACTTGTCCAGAGTTAAGCTTCGTCCATTAAGGGATGGAACAAAGGTGCAAACTCGGGCAGACGGGCTTCAGAAGCCGTATTCTTACCCACTGGGCTCAACTGCTTCTGTTTATCCTTTTGACTCTCTCGTTTCCTTGGCCTTTCTCCAGCCTCAGCAGCAGCAGCTGAGAGGCAGGTGCCATCTTCACTGTTTTGCATCTGTCCTTTGGCCTCCCTGGAGCTGGTCACATAGGAAGGTGTTAGAACACTGGATGTGGGCAGGGAGCTTGACTGTCCTATTCCCCGGACTTTCTTCAGCAGCAAAACACACACACACACACAACAACACAGTCTAGTATGTAGTTAGTTTTCGAAGATTATTTATGGAATAAATGACAAAATGAATATTCGATTGGTCCACAGTTTGAAAAATACACAATCATGTCAGTGCGTCCTTCTCAAGGTTTTCATTCCTATCAGTTTGCATCTCTGTATTTTCTGTGCAGGGATCTCGGTTGGCACCAAGCCCCTGCCAACAATTAAGCAGGGCTTGTTTCCAGTCTTTGAAAGGGACGTCTTTGTCTGTTTGTGCTGCTATAACAAAACACCTGAGACTGGGAAACACAAAGAACAGGAATTTATTTTCTCACAGTTACGGAGAGTGGGAAGTCCAAGTTCAGGGTGCCGGCAGGTTTGTTTGTCTGCTGGGACCGGCTCTGTCTTTCCAAGGTAGTTCCTCTGCAGGGGAAGAGTGCTATGTCCTCACGTGGTGGGAGGTAGAAGGGCAAGGGAGTGAATACCTTCCAACAAGCCCTTTTGTAAGGGCACCTAGTCCCATTCACAAGCGAGGAGGCCTCGTGCGCTAATCGCCTTGTAAAGGCGACTTCTTAAGACTGTCATATTGGCAATACCTGAATTTTGCAGAGGACACGTTCAAACCATAGTGAGATGCCCAGGTGTCCTCAGAAAAGTTGCCTGTTCCTCGTACGGATTTTACAGGCAATCTCAGGGTGCAGTGGGTCGCAGAGTTAATCTCTCTATTATAGCTGATGAAATTAAATTACACTAATTTACTTAAACTAATATTTTTTTATAAAAATCAAAGAGAGATACATCTGTCATGCTTAGCAGCCTAAACAAAAATGGTACTTTTAAACTTGAGCTCTATGAGCACTTGGTTTTAGATGAGGGTGACCAGATTTTAACATCTGTAAGGCAGGACAACATGGAAGGGGAGCAGAACGGGGGTGGAGGAGCTGGGCCTGGGGGACGGGGCAGGCAGGGCCTGACAACAAGGCAAACTTTGATAAGTAGTTCTCTATAATCACTTATCAGCAATTATTTATTACAGTTTAACATTATAAAATTAACAAAAATAATATAAAACTCATATTCTGGCGAAATAGCCATATGGCAGCCGAAAACCGTATATTCCCTTCTTGTTCTTCAGCCCGTTTGTGCATTCTTTCCAAAAATCGGGACTTTTTTAAAACACCGCAGGACGCGGGACAAATTGTTGAAAAGCAGGACTGTCCCGCCAAAATAGGGACATCTGGTCACCCTATTTTAGCTACATGATTATTGTCTAAAAGCAATAATAAGTAAATAAAATGTTAGGCTAATAAAATCATTAGTCTAAAAAAGAGATTTTTTTTTTTTTTTTTTTTTTTTTTGCATGGGAAAGCTCTTCTTTGCATGGGGTAAGGCATTATTTGTTTCACCCTATACCTAAAACTACTTTGGTCTCTCTTGTTCATCCAGTGTTGATTTTCGTGTTTTAGATAAGAGATACCTCATCTAATTCTCTATAAATGTTATTAGTAAAAGTCAGGTTTCTACAGACCACCATCTGTATTTGTAATTGATTTGCAAAGCTACATTTAGCATTGAGAACTTTGAAGTTCAGTTAAAATAAATGATTTTACATCAAGGGGCAATAAGTTAACACCAAGTTTTCAAAGGGTTTTTCTTTTTAAGAAATTCAAAGCACCTCATTAAGTCTACAGTCTTCCAAAACTGTGCTACTCTCCACGATAGCCTTATTAGTCCCATTTTGCAAATGACAAAGCTGTGGCAAGGAGCAATTAAATATCTTTATCAGTCTGTGGGAATGAAGTCAAAAGGAGATCAACGCTGGTGAATTTGGAGGCCGCGGACAAGGCAGGAATGAAAATGATCAGGAGGAAACAGCCGGATATTGGAATGGTCATCAGGACCCTTTTAATGCGGGTCTCAGGGAGCTGATAAAAGGATAAACTGAAACTATCCCATTCATCGCAGCACTTTGAGGCAGAAAAGTGGCAGTGGTTTTCTCATCTCAACTGTTTGAGTAGTAAGGGCTGGAACAGGAGGGTTGGGGGCTCCACGCAGAATTAAGCCCCCTTGCAATGCTGCTGGCTGAATAGGCCAAGCCAAGTTAAGTGTTTATCAGGACAAGTGGATTTAGGAAATAAAATGTCAGAAACCAACTTGTGGAGTTCAAGATGGTCTGAAAGGGTATGTGTTAAGTTCCAAACCAAAATTATTAAACTTGCAAGTGACAGCTGGTTCCTGAACTTTCCAATCTGCTACTGACCAACCTACTTACTAAGACAGCCTTGTTCAGTCTTGTGCTGGTCCGGGAAAGGGAAGATGGTGACTTTGAGGTGACCAAATTGCCATAGGTGGACTCGTATCACCGTCGCATATACACACACTATTGCACACACACAGACATACACACACGCACAAATGTACACACTAACATTGATGCCAGGGACCTAAATTTGAAGGGTGTTTGTTTGTTCACATTGGTGTTGTTTGTTTGGAGTTAAACCTTCCAGCTAGGTTCTTTCCTTTAATGTGAATAAACTTGGTAGGCCTTGCATTTTGTTACCAGCATCTTTTCATGAACGTAATCATCTGCATCTGGTTACATATACCACATGCGTAAATGTTTAGACTATTTACATTCTGATATGGTCAACTGTTTCACTCTTTCTTTCAACAAATGCTCAGCACCTCCTCTGCAGCCAGTCCTTTAGCAGATACTGAGAATGCACTAATGAAAAACACAGATGTGGTTCCGGTCCTCACACCATGCAGAATCTATCAGGGAAAACAGACATTAAACAAGTCATCAGGCTGTGGGAACGATATGCGCTCAGGCAGGAGTCCCAGACACTGCAAAAATCTCACGCAGATGAGGATGAGGTTTAAAAAGCAGAGATCTTTCTGTATGTGAAGCTGGAGAAGTGGGCAGGGGCTCAATCAATAGCCTTAAAAAGATAACCTAAATATCTGAGGCTTTATGCTAAAAACAGTAAAGTCTTAGACACTGAATTGGGGTTGGGGAGTGGGGATGATGTGAGAGGACTTGCATTTTAAATCTTACTTGGAAAGGCCCGGCACAGTGGCTCATGCCTATAATCCTAGCACTCTGGGAGGCTGAGGCAGGAGGATTGTTTCAAGAGAACAGCTCGTTTCAAGGAAAAGCGAGACCTCATTTCTAAAAATAGCCAGGCATTGTGGCAGGCACCTGTAGTCCCAGCAGTCGGGAGGCTGAGGCAAGAGAATCACTTGAGCCCAGCCCAAGAGTTTGAGGTTGCTGTGAGCTATGACGCTACAGCACTCTACCAAGCATGACAAAGTGAGACTCTGTCTCAGTCAGTCAATCAATAAATCTTATTTGGAGTGGAGCAATGTAAATTATTTTAGTTTGGAATGGGATTGTCACGGCGTAGGAGGCCAAGAGGAATGGATAGATTAAGACATACCTAACCATTCCTTTATGAGTGATTAGATGGAAAGGAGGAAGAGGTTAAGGATGATGCCAGGATTCTGGCTGGAGTGCTTTGCTGGATTACTGCTGAGGGGAGGGAATGAAGGGACAGAGAGGCAGGGATCAGAACTTCTGCTCTGGATACGCCGAGGCTCAGGTGCCTGAAGTACCTGTGAATGGAGGCAGAAGAGTGGGCTGGCTACATGGAACTGGACATTATCAGTGTGCGAAGAGAGGACGACTAATCTACTAAAAGGTCTGTTCCATGAAGATTGAGATCGTGTTTGCAGGAAAGTTAGCGCTTAGTAATCACTTACTGAAGCTGTGGAGTCTATTAAGGATGAGGATAAAAGGAGCCCCCACTTTTTTAGGAGCTGGAAACAAAGGGAAGTGAGCAAGAGGCCCAAGAAGAAGAAAATACAGAAATGTGACTCCAGAGAATCGGACGAAAAACGTTTTGAGAAGAGGGGGCTGTTTATTCTTGTTCAGAAACTTCCAAGGATATAAAATAAGAGTAAAAAATGTCGCCATTGGATTTACAGCACGAGCAGAGCGAGTAACCTTGGCAAGAACAATTTCCATTTAGTGATAGAGGTAGAGACAAGATGGATGCAAGTGGCAGGCTAGAAAGACAGAAAAATGGTGGTGGGGAAGTCTGGTCCACATTGGGGCATGCAGGGTCACACCTGGGTGGAGCGTCATCGGTGGTCTGTCTCACAGTCACCTGTCAGAGGAAGAGGTAGTCCCTGAGAACTAAGGGGTTTGGGGACCCCACATCACTCTTAAAAAATAAATACTTACTGAGTGCTTGCAATATACCCTCAAAGTGTATATATCCAAAGTGATTACACGCCAGGGTCCTTCAAGAAAGAAATGCCAAGATGAGATTGGATGTGCAAGAGATTTATTGGGGGAAATGCCTGTCAAGGGAAAAGGAGGTGGGAAGAGGCTTCAGACCCAGTGGGGTCTGATTCTTGTGAAGAACAGAGGATGAGGATGGTGGGTAATTATAAACAAAGACTACAGTGCAGTCTTAAGAAAGCTTCAAGCCAATGAAGAGTCACCCACCAAAGTCACTCACCAGAGAAGTGCACGTTTTGCAGGGATGGGCCTGCCTTAGGCTCCCTGCCAGACTCAGTCATGACCTGATATCAATCACCCCATGGGGAGCGTGGCCGTGGCACAAATGGGGTGATAAAATCAAAATGGAGCAGTTGGGATCATCAGCCACTTGCTCTCCCTGCAGCAGAAGGGATGCCTGGCTGCCACACATGTATTGTCTCGTTTTCACAGCGTCCCCCTAAGGTAGGTATTACTATGTCCACTTGGCAGATGGCATGCCAAGGATTATAGAGGTTAACCAATTTGCATAAGTTCACACAACTAGTAAATAGCAGAGCCTAGATTTCAGCCAGTGATGTGCTAGAGCTGGCTCAGCCAATTTGTAGATCTTCAATCTAACGTTCTCCCAAATGAGCTCCTTCTCTGAACCAATTTTTAAATTTGTAGGAATTGTGCTAGTCAGTTGACATCAAGATGGTAGCTTGAGTTTGGCCATGATAGGAGTATTTATGCCATGGAAGCCTGCATATGCCACAAATCAGGCCTGTATTTGTTGTTGGTTTCCGAAAAGGTGGTTCTTATACATCCACCTGCATACCAAAGATTTGGACCATGGTCATCTGACTCCAGAGCCAGCCTTCCAAGCTGTTATGCTACATGCGATTGTCTTTATGATTCCTTGATGTATTTCTGATGCAAAAATTTCTTAAACCACCACCCCCTCCCATCCTCTGAATCCCTGTAGCAGAGGCTGTCATGCCCTGAGTTCTGCCCTTCCTTGCACTGCCATCACCATCACTGTGTCTGTCTCCCTACCCGGGTAGAAAGTTCTCAAGGAGAGGGGGAGCACTTGTCTTACACCTCATGTATTCCCAGACTCCTGGACACCACACTGCTCCATAAATATTCCAAGGTGATGCTGACCAACGTCCTCACCTTGTTGGTTAGGGATTGGTAACATGTATGAAATAAAAGGCTGGGCTGGATACAGTTGTGTCTGTGCCTGAGTCTTGCATTTATAAAGGTAGACACTAAATCTGGCACATATGTTTCAACCTCAAGATGACCTTTGGAGAGAACTGTGACATCCATTACAGCCCAGTGACATGGTTGATGGGCTCCCGCCTACTCCCACCCACACGCTGTGAAACACAGTTAATTACCTGCCTCCCTGGCCACTCACGGTTTATTGGGAAATTGCTTGTCCTCCCATCTCTGCACTCTTCAGCCTAGAGAATGAAATATGCACAATGCCCGGATATGCTCAGAGGCCCCCTGCGTCTCAGCCTTAGTGCTGCAGAGCACAGGAAGGGTTAGGGGGTCGGGAAGCTGCTCAGGGGGCTGCGGCCGCTGTTCAAAGCGTTGTGCCCTGAGTGACCCTGAGACATCACAAGACTTGGGTCTTACGGTCACCTCAAACTGTGTAATCTGTTTATTATTAAAAATGCTGCTATTGCATGTGACGGAGCTGCAGAAGCATTTGTTGGTGCCCCAAAGCCTGATCCAGATGGCACAGCAGCTCTCTCATGAAAGCAACGCTTGCCCTCCAGAAAAGCTCATTCAAATCTTGACCTGGCAAAAGAATCTGTAAAACAGCACTTGTACACTACTTCCGAAAATGTTTCTTCCTCCTTAATCTATTTTAGAAGTCCTTTCTGAGTGTCTGCTCTGTGACAGGAAACAAACAGCATTTGGGAAACATCAGTGAATAGAATACGAATTGCTGTAGCCGGGGCTGCTGATGTTGTTTCATCTCTTGCTGATTCAAACCTCTCAATCTTGTTCATCACGTGCATTCATTCATCAAACACATACACATTCAGCCAAATAGCACTGGGCACTACTCTGTGCCAAGCTCAGGGGTGGGGGCAGGGCTGCAGAAACCAGACACAGACCCTGCTCTCAGCATTCAGTCCAAGGGGAAGAGTCGGACACATAAACGGGGTTAGAACATGAGGGCATCACCCCGGAGCATCGGTGGAGGTGTGGGGAGTTCACATCTGCAAGGCTTCCTTGGAAGAGGTGGCACCTGAGCTGAGTCTTGCAGGATGCGTAGAAGGTGGCCAGGCAGGGAGGGCTGAACGACTAGACAGAGGAGGGACTGAAGGCAGTGAAGGGGGCCCAGAGGAAGCGTGAGGAGGAAGAAGTGAGCCCTGACCTGGGACAGCCAGACACAGCCTGCGTCATAGGCCCATTCGCTGGTTTATTCTGTTAATTTAGAAAATAGCAGTAACAACACAACCATCACAGCCACCTTTCCTGTGGTGTTCCCTGAAAGACAAGCAGGAAGCCAGATGGGGGTGGTTCCCTGGGCTCTGAACCAAAGCTGCAGACACCTACACACTCTAGGCACCTACGACAGGTAATACTGTCCCCTTCTCCTTACTTGTCCCCCCTACACACCCCCATCCACTCCACTTCACCATTTCCTCTTGGCCTCTTTCCATTCCCTAATCCCCTCTTCAGAGGACATGTCCCCCTGTTCCTAAGGATGAAATTTTTTCTTTCTCTTTCGCATCCTCTTTTCCTGATAGAATAAATCACTGGCCCACCTGGCTAGCATCTCAGAGCATGTCTCTCCCTCCCAGCCACGTCCCGACACACGAGCAGAGCAATGAGCTTCCCGGCCCACATCTGCTCCTTCTGGAAACACCACACCCCGCCCAGAAATGTGGGAACCTCATCGGTCTTCCATCAGCCAATAAAAATGGGATAATAGAGTTTCAAAGGCTTTGAAAAGACAGGAAGCATATAATTCATCATCTAATTCAGCGTGTTTTTGTTATCATTTGCGGCCTCTAGACCTCTGAGGAAGCTATTTCTGGCCTTATGAAAACTTCATGAAGGTAGAATTCTTTGACTTAAATAAGCACCTCTCCAAATAAAAACTCAGGTTAAAAAGCTGAACATTTTCAAAAGGAATTACAAGGAGGAAAGAACTGAGCATGAATTATGAAGAGGTGAGAAACTGCAGAGCCTTCCTTGTTGAAGGAGGTGGGCAAACCCCAGAAGAAATCCAAGTCCTCAATTTGTGTTACTTTTTGAAAACTTAGTATATTCCTAACAGTTACAAACTGACTTAAAAGAAGGCTAAGGTGTTAAATTAAAGGGAAAACAAAAGTGATTGGGCTTTATCCTTGTTCAGATAAACTGAAAACCACTTGGGTTACATCGATGGACGTACCTTTTTTGCTACTGTATACACGCAAAAGGAGCTAACAGGTCTCTAACTGTGTCTTTGACCTTCCTGGTGAACAGACACCTGTTAGTTAAATTAAGGCAACCACCTTCAGTCTCCTAAGAAGGGGGCACGTAAAACCAAGAAACCAAAGCCAAGCGAATGCCATTGCCCATTCTCATTTGAGAGGCTGAAGAAACTGTCTTCTCTGTCACTTTTGAAACTTGATGCTCTTTCCTCAAATAAAAGAGTTAATGGGAAATTGTCATTCATATGGTAAATAGCAAACTTTCCTGAGGTTTTTTTTTCTTTTGGTCATCAAATGAGTTTTACTTTAATTCCATCCCTTCTCATTTGTAATTTAGAAGGAAAATGTCAAAGGCGTTGAAAATCTAACTGAAGACATATTGGCCTCTTTGGGATGAAGTCTCATACTTAAATAAAAAAATCAAGTATATGGAATGAAAACATTCAAAGACTTTTGCTTCCTTTTTTCTTTCAACATTTTATTTGGAGTGTGGCAGTACAGACAAGACAACCTACTGTAAGAAAAATAGGTGTTCATATAAAAAAATACTAAAATGGGCTCCACACGGACAGGTTTTTATATGTCCTATATTTATATATCCTTTATTTAAAAATACTTATTCTGTATGAGAGATTTATGATTACTTTTTATTTTCTTCTTTTTGCCTAAGTATATTTTATATAGTAAACTTGAAATTATTTGAGACGATAGACTAAGATTTGATGCCAACAAGCTCGCTTGCTCTTTTTAACCCAAACAATTAAGCAAATCAATGTATTGAGATTGAGAAGCCAAAAGAAAAGTTCAGAGGCAAATTAACTGGGTGGTAGTTTTCCGTTTAGCTGTTTGACCTCTTTCACGTGACATCAGGCTGTTTTCATGGATAAGATGACAATCCCAGATATTCAGGCTCTCAGATTCATATTTTCCATCTTAGCCCACAAAAGCTTTATTTCAGGGATTTTGCTGAAAATTCTGGCTTGTGTTTCAGCCGTTCGCTTTTTCTCTGTGGAAGCCAGTAGGAAACAATGGCAGACAATAGTCCCCCCTTCTGGGGACTCTTCTAGGATGCTTTGTATGAATTGATTGAGAAGTTCTTTCAAAGCACCAACTTCTTCCTAAACCAAGTGAGACTATAGAATGAGACTAGCTGCAAACTGCAATGTTTAGAAGATGCTTGAATGGTGAAGAGCACAGTGATGCTTTATGATGACCATGAACTACAAGTAGAAACTGACAGGCGGACACAGTAGGGTTTGGAAGCTGAGCCCGTCTGCTCCTTCACTCAGGAGACATTGGCCGAGTGTCTCCTCCAGGCCGACCAAGCCCCTCCTCTCGGGCAGACATCCTAGTGCGAAGAAACAGTGAACCAGCAAACAGACAAGTGATGTACAATGACAGGTGAGGACAAAAAGCTGAGATGAAAAATAAAGCAGGGTCCGTGGCCACGGAGTGACTGTGGTTACTACTTATGTCAGAAATCGAAAGATTGTTCCCAGGCAGGTGCTCCTACTGTGGGGCCCCACAGGTCCCCCTAAAAGGTCCAGGGGTAAATTCCAGGAGGTCTCTGAAGTCCAGTAGAGGAAAATGTGCATCAGAGTTTCACCAATTTAGCATTTTCTTCGTTTTTGAATGCAGGCAGCAAACTCCAGGGACACGAACAGAACCTAAATGTTGCCAAAGGAATTCATCGCTATTTTATATCAATTACTATTTCAGGCGGTGTCTCAGAATAATCATTCCCACTAACATAATTGTTGGGTTGATGTTATGGTGGATATTAGAGCCACTGAGAAAGCTTATTACTTAATACATTAAACAAGCACACATATTTCTTATGCGCGCATCTGTGTATGTGTGTGTGTGTGTGTGTGTGTGTGTGTATTTTAGAGACAGGGTCTTGCTATGTTGCCCAGGCTGGTCCTAAACTCCTGGGTTCAAGCAATCCTCCCATCACAGCCT
This sequence comes from Otolemur garnettii, assembly GCF_000181295.1. Classification (NCBI taxonomy): domain Eukaryota; kingdom Metazoa; phylum Chordata; class Mammalia; order Primates; family Galagidae; genus Otolemur; species Otolemur garnettii. The sequence goes on along the minus strand of NW_003852437.1, from coordinate 896,894 downwards.
CCCAGCGAGTTTGGACTTACAGACTCAAGTCACCTCCACTGGCTTGCTTTTTAGAATTTTGATAAATAATTCAATATATTTAGTTCCCTTTGTAAAGCTCTGTATTTTATACATTTATTACTCCAAGAAGGGAGTCCTTAGACTCAACCACACTGCCCAAAGGTCAGTCACAGAGGTGTGTTATGCAAACTTCCCTTATCTCTTCACGGAATATTACAAAAGTGTACTCAAGAGTTAGGGTAATAATTTTTACTGCTCCATCAAGAACATTCTTAAGATTCACTGGCATCTCTTTATTGGTGTGAGCATGGTGGTGAAGAATCCCATGATTTCCAGTGCAGTTCGGCCCACTGTCTGGATTCCCGGTAATCAGCCAGCCATCTGCTATTAAACCTCTGTAACATCAGTGCATGTAAGAGCACTATCAAAAGGACAAGGGACACTTTAGTATTTTGAAAATCATTTTGATCTTGTGAACCTTCAAGAGGGTCTCAGAGTCCTCCAGGGGTCTGTAGATCACACTTTAAGAACCACCGTGCCAGAGAGGTGGCAAATACAGATTCGTTTAGGCAGAGACATGCACCACTGTGTCCTGTGGGAACCACCCAGAGGACTCCATCTGCATAAACTTATGTTAGTGGCAGTTGTAGCTGGTGTCCAAATCTTTGAAATAGAAGTTTCCCTAAGATTTTAATTTTTAAACTCTCAGTCAAAAGTAACCTTGTGTTGACATTTTTTGGTGGCCCAAAACAGACCCAGCACTGGGATACAGGTTAGGAACTACATCAGGCATCCTCAAACTACGGCCCGCAGGCCACATGTGGCCTGCCAGGTGTTTTTGCCACCACTGCCTGTCCTGCTTAGCAGCCTACTCGTCCAGGGGCCCACAGTCTGGCCCTCCAACGGTCTGAGGGACAGTGAACTAGCCCCGTGTTTAAAAAGTTTGAGGATCCCTGAACTACATGATACAGCCGGACACGTGGACAGCCCCTGCTCAAAAAAAAAAAAAATACCTGATCCAGAGGGGGTCTTCACCTCTCTTATGTCATTAACCCCTTTAGCTGTCTACTGAAGCCTGTGGACCTCTTCTTTAGAAAGTTTTTACTGAATATAAAAATACTTAGGAGTACCAAAAAAATGCCCAAATTATATTGAAATACAGTTCTACCCACAGACCCCTTTGAGGGGCCCAGCACCCCAGGTTAATAACTTCCTCCCCTCCCAACTGGCAAGGAGAAACACCAAGGGAAGTGACATTTATTTGTGTGTGTGTGTGTTTAATGTATTTGTCTCCAGGTCAGTTGACATCTTAAATCCCCAAATTCTGAATGCCAATAAGATAGATTTCTAGACCTAAGAAGCCCAAGGCAAGAAAGGAGAACAGGAAGAATGAGTTTCTCCTCAGCCTTCCAGAGGACAGAGGGGTGCATGTCTCTGGCTAAATACAGAATCTTCCACCCCAGGAGGGTGGCCCTGGGCTGGACGTGAGCAAGAACGTGGGCACCATCTGCCTGATGGTCTGGGTATGGACTTTCTAAAATTTGTATTACTCTTTTTGAAAAAAAAGTTTTATATTAGTCATTGCCTTATTTTTGTTTCTTAAACTAACCATCCTTAGGCTTATTATACTTTGAGGAACTATCTACTCTTAGTGCTAAAAATTAAGAAGCAAAGAATTTACAGACTTGTGTGGCTTCCTAAAGGGTGAAACCAATAACATCCCCATGGTAAAACTTTCTACTCCCCTGGTGAAATTTCTGAAATTATTGAAAATAATTTATCCACTTTCCTAGTAAAGAGTGTTGTGCTGATAATTAAAATGGGATGGGAGGGGAGGGAGGAGACTTGATGGAAGGAGGGTAAACGGTGGGACCATTCCTATGGTTCATATTATAGGAGCGCATGTCAGTTCTACTAAGTATAGAGTATAAATGTCTTAACACAATAATTAAGTAAATGAGGTGAAGGCTATATTAACTCATTTGATGTAAGCATTCCAAATTGTATTTAAAATCAGCACATTGTACCCCATAAATGCATTAATGTATACATGATCTATGTGTTTATGACACAACCTGTGTTATGAGGTCCACCGGCTTCAGTAGACAGCTAAAGGGGTTAATGACACGTAAAAAAAAAAAATCTTCTTTCAAAAAAAATGTGCTAATAATCAAAAGCCATCTCTATTGAGTCTTAGAACTAATGAAAGTATTCTAGCATCATAATCTCCGCTGATGAGGTTTTCTTTGGTGGGGCAAGCTAACTCACATTGAAAAGAATTCTTACTCCTTGAGCCAAAGGTGCAGAGGCCTGTTGGTGGCAGGAAAATATTCCAAGAGTAGGAAGACAACCTGTGATTTTTTAATTTGCCACAAAGAATCCAAAAGGCTGACACTATCACTTTGTTGATCAAGAGTTTCATTCACTGTGGTCTATACAGTCCTAGTGAGTCTTCTCATGAAGGAAACCATGCTCTCTAAAAACCGTCCCCTCCTCCCAGTCCTCACCAGCAGGCACTTTTCTTTTTCCCCGTTCTTTCCTTGCTCCTTCATTGATGTTTTTTTTCCTTTGAGGGCCGAGATGAACTGTCAAGTCCTTGCATTTCCACAATCACTTTTGTCACTGTTGCCAAACCCTCCACAGCCCCTAATTGATGGGGTCATGAAGCAAACCACCGATCACTCCTTACCTCTGCATCATGCTGTCTGGGGTTTATAAAGCATTTCCCTGAGTATTTTCTTTAATCCCACAACGATCCTGTAAAGGAGGTACCACCATCCTTATTTTAGAAGGGAAGAAACCATGCTAGGAAAGGTGAACTGCCTCACCTGCTGTGATCCAATCAATTAGGAAGAACCCAAGACTCACACCCAGGTCATCTGATGACAAATCCAGTGTCACAGATAGCTTCCGTGTGTCATTTTCTTATGACCAACCCCAGTCTGCCCCAGATTCGCCGTCCCACGGTGTCTGCCGGTGCACGGGCATCCAAGTCTTCACCCATGCGTGCATTCACACTCCCTGGCAAGCACTTGTGGGCATTAGCGTTGCTGCCTGAAGTCTAGAATGTGGATGCTGGGTGGTGGGGCGGAAGATGGACTATACGCTACATAGTGCCCAGCTGATATTGGGCTCCCAGTGTTGAGGGACTACTGCGTGCATTAAGCGTTGACACCTGGAGTATTGAAATTGTTTATCTGAGTCTCTCTCTTCTGTAGGTTTGAAAGCTGTACATGATAAAACAGATAAAGACAGCCCCTTCTCAAATATGTTTAATCACTTTTTCACCAGGAAGACGGCTGTTCCTCCTACAGAGTCTTTCTCTTGTGTGTCTAAGTGATGAATGTAGTTAATCACTTAGTCTATGGAATCTATCTTTTTATCGTGAGGGCAATTCCTGTATTTTGAGTTGAGTGTATAAAATACGTGTTTTTCTTTGGCTTTGGTTTTCCACTGGAGAAGGAATGAAGACCCGGGGAACGTTTTTCACTAGTTCTTTCTTTCAGTAAATGCTGTGCGTGGACTTCTGTGTGTAGAAATTATTAGTGACTTGAATTGTTTTCATGGCTTATAGAGCCTTGATCTGGTTCATGGACCGTTAATCTAAAAATTGAAGGGAACATCAATAAGAGGAAGGAAAAGGCAGTAAAAGAAAAGAGGTTCTTAGAGCACAGCCTTTAAAGAGCAACAGCTGGCTGCATATTGATTCCCTAAGTGCATGGATTCTAAAACGTAGCTGCATTGGAGTAAAATTCTAGGCGAATGTCCTGTAAGGAAGCCGAGAGAGCAATCCCCAACACCAGTGTGACAAAGAGGCCTGCGTGTGTGACTTGTCTTTCTTGGATTCCATGTAGTTGTGTTTTACCCCAGAGCAGAAGAAGCCAGGGAGTGGGGCAATGACAGGGTTAGAAGTGACATCTTTAGACGACTTATGATGGAAAATTACAAAAGATTCATAAAGATCTCCAACTACTGGAAACAGCTCAAGAAGCTTCACAGTGGTGAGAGAAAGGTAGACAATGAATGACCACATGAACTAGAAAACGGAGAAAGGGGAGGTAGAAAGAGCGTGAGGCTTGCTGCTGGAGGACTCGCCATACTCCCAGTCAGTGTTTTTTCTGAGATTTTTTTTTGTTTGCTTTTTACTATACATTATGAAAAATTTTAAATATTCATAAAAGAGAGACTCATGTAGTGAAGCTCTGTCACATAGAAAATTCTTAGTTACTCGTGGTACTAGGATCTTGAAAAACTGAAATTCTCAATTAATGTAAAACCATGATTCTATTTCGTTTCGACATCTCTTTATTAAACTAGCTGTGGGTCCTTAATGACCTTCCCCGCTGGGACTGTGGAACCACAGGAAGGAGAGGCTGCGGGCCGGCCTAAAAGCATTCACAAACATGTGTTTAGACCTTGGATAACCAGAAGTTGAAAGTGTGACTTTTGTGGTTTGTTTTGGGTTCTTAAGCCAAAACTATTAGACTATTGGATATGAAAAAAAGAAAAAGGAATTCGGAACCTCCTCCACTGGGAAGGCGAAATCGCTATGAGGCTAAGACAGTTTTCTGTGGCTTTTAGAAACTTGTGTGGCCCAAAGGGGTCATAAATAACTTTTATGGTATAAAACCCTTAAAGAACATTCGTGGTTTCCCAGGAATTCCTGCCATTCTGACAGTCACAAAGCTTCATATTGGTTGGAAAGCTCTGTTTCAGCTTGAGTTTCCTGGTCAGTCCTGCCCCGGGAAATATAAACCTGTTTTGGGACTTGGCCTATTCCTTGAGCCTCATTCAACAGGTGAAATGAACAGGCTCAAGGTGAATGATTCTTTTCTCTCTGCTTCTTAATTTAACTTTTAAGTAAAATATGCAGTGGGCTTTCCGATCTCTGTCCTAAGTTTTATGAGCACCTTTTCCTTGTGGTATTACATAGAGAGCAGAACAAAGTTAAAATATAGCTCCATGGCTATGTCAAGCTCAAGCATAGTAAAATTGTAAAACCTTAGGATGCACTGGCACACCACTCCAATGCTAGCACACTGCCACTCTTGCAGAAAGCCAGCAGAATGGTCACCTGTCCACTTCCTCTGTGAAAGGTAGCGAGCGAAGGGGTGGGCCTCTCCTCAATCATGACTCATGCTTATTTTAAGGGTTTCAGCAGCATCTTGCTGTGAGACAATGGTAGGAGGACAGTTAGACAGTCCCATTGATGACATGCCTCCAAATATAATCTGTGCGGCTCCTTGCAGGCTGAAGCTGCAGCAGTCTGCATGCTGGTCTGACCCCACCAGGCAGCAGCAGGTTGGTGTGAGCCCAGCACCGGAGCCCAGAAGGCTGGTGTGAGCCATAGCAGCCCTTGGGCCCTCACAGAAGGCTGCTTATGGCAGAGATCCAGCCCCATGGCTCTCACCAGATGAGAATCACAGACCACCAAGACACACAATCCTGAAATCATCATTTCTCTAAGTGGAGCCCACAGCTGAGGTGCACCTGTCTCAGCAGGGAATGGGTTCTAGGCCATTTACTGGCATTTCAATTGTGCAGACTTCTACTGAGAAAAAGTATCAACGATGACACATCTTTACATTATCACTTCAGTACTTTTTGTTTAAAATGTATTGGTACTGCATGCTAGACTTCACTCTGCTGGTGAATTTTTTATAATGTTGTTTATTGAAAAGCTGTAGGGTTCTCTGAAAGCTTTTATTAGACCCTCAGATTCCCGTGGTGATTTGCCAGACATAGCACAATTCAAATAAAAATACCATTCTCTTCAAAGACCACTTTTATGAACTATAGTAGAGCACCTGCCTGGCACTGAGTGGCTACTATAATACAGAGAGGAGAATCTTCTAGAATTTTAGAATATACTACTACTAAAAAATATATAGAACACAGATTATGCCATTTTTCTATTCATGGATACTCCCAATGTTGGAACTTTGGCAACACACTTGAAGCAATTAAAAGATTCAAAGCAACACTATTCTGACAAAGTCAGTGCGGTATTGTAACAATGGCATGCAGAGTCTGTAAAGTATATCTCCATGCTTATAGCAGGTTCAAGCACAGTAAAATTTTAAAACCTGTAGGATGCACTGGCACACCACTCTAATGCTAGCACACTGCCAGTCCTGCAGAAAGCCCACAGAATGGTCCTCTGTCCACTTCCTATGTGCAAGGTGGGGGGAAAGGGGTGGATGTTCCCATAAATCCGACTCCTGCTTATTTTAAGGGTTTCAGCAGCATTTTGATAAAAGTCAATATTAGGAGGACAGTTGGATAGTCCTGGAATTACAGGAATCCTCAGGAATTACACTGTTGGATGTCTGACTTAGATGGTGCATTGCCCTTTGCTCTCTGATATGCTCGCAGAGCAAAAATGATTACCTCTCAATAAACATATGACCTTGCTTTGGCACTGACTTGGAATCTTTCCAACCTTCTTTCCTCTGATTAGCAGGTTGCAGCCTTCACGTCACCTACACCTCTGCACTCAGCATTTCTTTTGACAGACCTCATTGTAGCAAAGGAGCATAAAGAGTCTGTTCAGGGCCCCCAGTCAAGCTGGTGTAGTGATTTCGTACTCCCTCAGTCCCAAACATGTTGTAATGATAAATAGAGTATAAAAAAAGGAAATCCGAAGGATTTACCAGTCCTGTTATGAACTAAGAACATCTCTGTGCATGGGATCAAAGTGGTGAGCATTGCTGAAGCCGCAGGCCAGCAGGGCTCTGGTCCAGAATCAGGTTGTGGCAGCCTAGAATTGGCCTTCTGCAAGGTAAGGAGACTAAAAGTGATCCTGCCAAGCCTGGGCCACACCAAGCTTTAAATGAGGGATTGGGTGGAGGTAGCCACACATCCTCTTACTTCCAAACAAAGGAAAAAAGCTAAACACAGCAGCTGCCTACCTGCTGACTGGAACTGTGCCTTTATAAGTGGCTGGAGACCTAGAGAGACAGGGAAACAAGATCACAACTGGGAAGGGAACCAAACTACGTGTTGCTTTATAACCAGATGTGAATATCCCCATTATTCTCATAGGATAGGAAGGATGGGAAGTATAAATAAGACCTGATTCTGGATTAAAGGCCCAGGAGTCCAGATGGCAGTAACCACAAAACCACTAGGGAAGGCCTCAGGGAGGGAGGAGGGAGGGGAGGGAGGGAGAACAGAGAGAATGAGTATGAATCTCTACTCAAGATGACCTACAGAACAAACTTTCTAAGGCACACGAAAAAATCTAAGAGCAAGAAAGGCAGGCAGTAAAATCTTCTATTGGAGCATGAACTCACTCCAGATGGCTTTAAGGAATAATCTCACAAAGTCTTTAAGTATGCCTAGGATGTTTGAAAAGATAAAAGAATGAATACCTTCCATTTTAAAAAAGCAGAAAATTATATTTTAAAAAAAGTGACATGAAACAAGAGCATTTTTGAAGGAATTCATTAAATTAAAAATATGGTCATTGAAAGAAAGATTTAAGAAATGGAATGAACTCTAAACTGAGTGAAAAGAGAAAATTGATGAGTTAGAAAGTAGTCATGAGGAATTCACCAAGAATGCAAGAAAGAAAGATTGATGATAGATGAGTTAAGAGGTTAAGATATATGGGAAAACATTGTAAGGTTCCTGGCTGAGCGTGGTGGTTCACACCTGCAATCCTAGCACTCTGGGAGGCTGAGGCAAGTAGATCGCTTGAGTTCACGGGTATGAGACCAGCTTGAGCTAGAGTGAGACCCTGTCTCTAAAAAAAATAGCTGGGCACTGTGGCAGGCACCTATAATCCCTGCCACTCAGGAGGCTCAGGCAAGAGAATCCCTTGAGCCCAAGAGTTTGAGGATGCTGTGACCTAGATGCCACGGCATTCTACTGGGAGTGACAAAATGAAACTCTGTCTCAAAAAAAAAAAAAAAAAAGGTTATAAGGTTTCAATAGGAGGTAGAAAAAAGAGAATGGTAGAAAGTAATATTTGAAATAATCAAAGGCTAGAATATTCTAAAATTGAAGATGTGATTCTTTAGACTAAAAGTGCACCAATTCTAAAAGATAGAATATTCTAAAGTCGGCGATGTGATTCTTTACATCAAAAGTACTGAAGAGAACCGAGTTAAATATACACTCAAACATTTTAGAGTGAAAATGCAGGATATGAAGAAAAAGGAAGAAGTGAAAATGACCAGTGAAGAAACCATCATTAGGTTGGTAGCAGACTTCTCAGCAACAACACTAGATCCCAGCTGGCAGTAAGGAAGAGCTTTGAAGTGCCGAGAGAAAATAATTGTCAACCAAGAATTTTATATACAGTGAACAATCACACTGTAGAACTTTTTCAGACTCAGATGGAGTTTACTACTTAACTAACTCCACTGAAAATACTATTAAAATACAAAGAGTGGGGGACCTTAATGGGGGATATAAAGTACAAGAAGCAAAAGTGAACAGAGATGCTGATTAAAATATGTTTGTAAAAAGAGTTAAATATTTAGTGTTAATAGTTGTTTGTATGTTTAAAAAGATTAAAATTAGACGTTAATAAGACAAGGTGGGCGGAGTCCATTGGATAATTAAAGTTTCTAAAATCCTTCTCAGATTTAGAGGAGTATTGCAAAAAAATCGCTTGAGACTTTATAAGAAAACAATTTTTAGTCAAGTTTGAATGCTAAAAACTTTAAAATGACTTTCCTTCTACACATCTTTCTCATCATCTATTTATGAGTGAATTTCAAAAATTCAATGTCTGTCAGAGCCTCTCAGGAATGAAAGTATTTTAAGCTCCTTCATTATCATTTTTGGCTTTAACTTTTTTAAGCTGCCAGAACCATGTGTTTGAAAAAAATTCTTAGAATGTTGAAAAATATAAGGTAATAGAAACGTAATCTTTAGATTCAAAAGCAGTAGGCGCAGGAAGGGGTTGTTATTTAAAACGTGGTTAAACCAACAGAAGAAATGAAGAGGAAAAATGAGGCAGGAAAAAAAAGAAAAAGAAAAGCAAACCAAAGAAAAGCACAAAGTAATATGCAGAAATAAATCCAAGTACTTCCATCATCTCATTTACTTCTAATGATTAAATTCATCCAGTAAAAACAGAGAGGTTCACTTATTGAAAAAAGAGCCTGAAAATAATGGGATGAGGCAATGCACCATTTAAAAACCTAAAGAAAGTAAGCCTAGGAATAGTAATATGCCACATTTTAATATAAGACAAAGGCATTAATAAAAGGAAACATCACATAAAAATAGAGAACCAACTCCCAAGAAGATATTCTGTAAAAATATTAGTGTGGTTACAGACTACAAAATTCCCCATGAAGGGAGGTGTACACTATTATTTGCTGCCTGCATGAAGCCAGGGAGCTTAATATGATGCCTGCATATAGTAGATGCCTAATGCATGAAATAGTTAAAGAATTTTGGCATTAGTTTGGTGAACATTTCAGCTTGAATTTTTTAAACACAATGAGCCAATAATTTTCAGCAACCCCAAATTAAGTATCGCTGAAATAAAATTGCATTAGGCCATATTGTGGCATCATTGAAGTAAACTATCATATTAGAAAATTCTGTTGAAAATTTAAAAGAAACCCAGGTAAAATTTATCTTGTGTTTCATTTCTAATAAATGGCATTAAAGATATAATAGTCCTCTTCTACCTCTTTTTCTTCAGCCTTCCTTAATCATTGAATTCAGTTTTTATAATTTATGATTACATGAAATTTATGCCCAAATATTTTTGGCAAAAATGTTAATATCATTTTGATGTTCTCACTTGGTACAAAATTTAGGGCACCCAGTAGTTCTATAAATAGCTCCCACTGGGGTTAACCTCTGCTTAAAGACATTCTTTGTGCTAAAGTTCCAGACATTATATGCAGAAGGAAAATGACTGTTAGCCAAAAACACTATAATTATGAGACCTAGTGACTGATAATGTATTCCACTTTTACCTTTGAAAATGTTTGTACAAAAATGGGTTGGGTCGAGTGGTTTTAGACTAGAATCTGTAGACATTTATCCACCTAATAAAATAACCACACAATCTGGCAAAATCCTGCATACTTGGCAGCTCTTCCTGCCCCGGAGCCCGGAATAGCACTGGCTGTGCAGGTGTGGCTTCGAGAAGGTTCAGAGAGTTGAATTAGGGAAGCCATCCCAGCACCCCACCTGCCTGCAGTGTTCCTTCCTGAAGGCTAGGCTGGCGTTCCTGGCTTTTTATAGACGCACAGAGCCTCATTCATTCACAATGGATAATGACAACTAAAACAATCAAGGAAATGTTTGCTATCGACACTATAGGCCAAAATTATAATAACTTAAAGTCCTTTTTAATAAGAGATACCAAGTATTTAAAAGATACTTTTGGCACTCAAAAAATAGATGCTACCTAGCATTTAATGTTGTACCCATTAAAAAACAACTCTTCCCTTGTTAGCAAGGGTTTGATGGCCCCTCTTTCCCTGAAGGGTATGTGGGCAGAGAAATAGAACTGTCACCGCCCTGAACCCCAGGAAGGTTAGAGAGAGGAGAAAGATTTTCTCACATTTTTTGTTTTTCCACAAGGTGCTCTTTATCCCTGGAAACCGGCAGATGTGACCCAGTGATTGAGATCCACCTCCTTGGGCCCTGTGATCAGAATCACCTGCTTCTCTAGGGGAAAGGAAGGAGCAGTGTGTTGGGATGGAGCTGGGGACAGGCAGATCTTGGAATGGCAGTGAGCAAACTGACAGAGAAGGGACCTGCTGAAGGGCCGGTGGTGTCCCAGTAGGTGGCCCAGAGCCTAGGAGTGGGCAATGTAAAAGTCACACTCATAACCAGACCTGCTGACTGACGTGGTATTCAGGAGCGAGACTGTTCCTAGAAGGGGGTAGATAGTGAGAGCGAATCAGAGCACCCTCTCCTGGAACCTAGATGATCCCGGGTGCTGAGCATGCTACTGAGACAGGGGCTCAGACACAGTGAAGTGTGGCTTCAGTTGAAAGTGGGAACTGTTTGGTCTCTTGTGTCTGTGCTACAGTTTCAGGGTGTTAGAGCTCCATAGGACTAGGGCTCCCTCCTCCCCATAAATAAGGATACTAAATGTCTTATCTTCCATCCTGCCATCAGACACGCGGCATAAACTCAGAAGTCGTAGAAAGCAGCAATCCCCCACCTTTGTGGCACCAGGGATCAGTTTCATGGAAGATGGTTTTTCCATGGACCAGGAGTGGGGAGGGGGAACAGTTTTGATTTGAATTTGTGAGCAACTGATTTATTATGGTCTCCGTCCAGTCAAACCGCTCTGCTAATGATAGTCAGTATTTGCAGCCACTCCCCAGGGCCAGCATCACCACCTCAGCTCTGCCTCAGACCATCAGGCATTAGATTCTCGTAAGACATACATAACCTAGATCCCTCACGACCAAGGTTTACAGTGGGGTTCAGGCTCTTATGAGAATGTAACGGCATTCCCACTCTGACAGGAGACGGGGCTCAGGTGGTGATGGGGAGCAGCGACAAATACAGTGAGGTTTCACCAGCTCACCTGCCCCTCCTGCATTGTAAAAGAATAAATAAAATATGAATAGTCTTCTTAGTTGAAATCAACTAAGATTTCAGTTCTTTCCACCCTTCCAAAAATTAGAACTAGAAACACACGAGGAGAGGTAGTTGTCAAGTTCTGAATCTGCAGCGAAACAAGCAGTTTTATGTCTCAGGCAGAAGCAGGAGAGAGGCCCGCAGGGAACTGAAGATGCAGAGAGAGGAAAAAGAAGCCAGGGCTGGTGAAACCCCTGCGGGTGGGAGGGGCAGGTCGTGTCCAGGCCTCCAGTGCAGAGTCTGATCTCAGGGCAAGCCCTAATGTGGGTGAAACAGGGTGGGAAGGTTGTTTTGGGATACCATGTGGCTCTTGGTCCAGCTTGGAAGTCTTTCTGTGGGTGCCGTTATGAAGTCCATCCACTTCTAACAGAACCCTGGGATCCAGACCTAAGGACTTAGACTGGTCAGAGTACCATATCCTGGCTGATAGATGAGGCTCAGGGCAGGACAGCCCTCTTGGAGATGTTTGAGGTTTCAGTCAACAGTGAAGAGAGTGTGCAGTGCTGGGCCCCAGACTCCTTGTCCCAGAGACCCCACCTGCTGGATATGGCTGGCAGTGAATGGCCGGCAAGACAGGAAGCCCATGGTCAAAGCTGCCTCCCTTTCCTGGACCTGAGTGACCTGAGCCTGGTGGCTGGAAGATGCTAGCTCTTCCCACTAAGACCCGAGCCTGCTACTGGGACCCGGTGAGGAGGCAGAAGGAAATTCCAGGCAGGGAGAGGAAGCGCCAGGGCACACAGGAAGCTACCTGCCGCGCAGAGGGACCATCTTCTCAGAAATGCCAGCGGTTGTCCCTTAAAATGCAGATTACTGCCCTGGTATATAAAATGTCCTGGAAGTAGGGCCAGAGAGCTCACATTTTTAAATAAGTGCCCCATCTGATTGTCATTCCTGCTGCATTGTCAATAAGGCGTGACACAGATGAATTTGCCCTTCAGATAAGCTGCCGGGCAGTGCGGAGGGTGTGCTCAGGGGAGAGGCAGAAGAAGAGACTTTAGCAGGAGTCTCTGTGACCATGCCGCAGGGCCACGAGGGGGTGTGGTGTGGTATGCGTGGGAGAGGAGGGTCAGGATCCACATGGGGTCAGGTTGCAGGGCAGGCGGTTGAGTGGACATGGAGAGGGGGTGAGGGAGGACTCCAGAAGGACCCAGGAGCTGGCTGAGGTGATGGGCTTCCTGTGAGCCCAGCAGACCCTTTAGAACTCAGAAGGCAAGTGTCACTCATCACAGTCCATCCTCTAAGATGACAGGGGAGCTTGTCAATAAAAGATGATTTTGCTGTAAGATCAAAGTGGAAGACTAAAACCCACAAATAAAGCCCAGAGGGTAAGTGGATGCTTTCTAAAATAGTACAGTTTAGAATTTATTTCACCACAAATGGACTAATTGTACAGTTTCACATTTCACCACAAATGGACTAATTTTTTTGGAATGTTGACCATTAAAAGGATTGCACAGTTATCTGGAATGCTCACTCAGGGAGTCTGTCTCATTTCCCTGATAATGTGAGAGTCTGGGCAGCATTGCAGAGATGCATATGGTAGGTGATCCAGGGAGAAGGTGAGCAGGCCATACATATAGATCAGGGTTTTTCAAACCTTTTTTATCTCACAGCACACTTGACCCTATAGTTAAATTTCCACAGCACACTTAAATTATGTTGATCAAAAAAAAAAAAAGAGCATAAAAAAGAATATACTTACTGTGCTCTGAACTTCTTTCGAAAATAATTTAATTAATGATCTTTGAAAATTTTCTTGGCACACCTAAGATCCTCTCGGCACTTCACATGGTTTGCAAATCACTGCCGCAGATCAAGTGCTGGCAGGCAGGCTGGCTTGGCTAACAGTGTCCCTGGGATGACGATCTTAGAGAAAAGTTTGAAATAAATATTAAAGTATTTTTAAAGCAAACTTATACTAGATGCACTGTGTGGAAGGAAAAAATGAAGTTACATAATCATCTTAAAAAATCCATGTCCTAAGAGAACTTTGTATTGAAAGTGATTATAAAACAGCACGGGATAATGAAGACTCACACCAAAAGGTAAAATCATCAATGCTAGGGGAGGGGACAGACTCCAGGACGCTGTAGATGCAGCTTTGTTGAGACGTGTCCCATTCTCTTTCCCAGGAAGCTTCATTGTCACTTGCTGAAGGTCCCAGCCACGCTAAGAGTGGACCATGAGTGGCCAGGGGCTGTTTCCCGAAGGTCCCTGGTCCTCAAACTGCTATGGCTGTGGCTGAGCGGCTGGCTGCTCAGAGTCTGGGTCTTCACAGCTCCTTTCTGTTTCCGCTGGATCTTCCGGCCCAGTCATCTTTTATTTATGTCCCCCCCATAGCATTTCCATAGCGTGGGGTTGAGATGAACACCATTCATCACCCTAATGGGCTCAAATGGAACTCTTTGCAATCCCTGGAGATGTGCCTTGCTGTAAGAAAAGAATTGTTAACTGTACCTTTTAAACTAGGAATTTATGTCTAGTAAATTGACCTTGTGAAGTTATTTGTGGATTCCAATTAAAAAAAAAAAGCGGTCTTCTTAGGCCCCAGTGCCTCATCAGCCCTCCCCTGACCAACCGACTGATGTCCTCGGCCCGTCCCTGTGAGCCTCCGGGCCTGGGTTGCTGGGGAGGGAATCAAGGCAGGGTCAGCAGGAGGAAGAGATGGCTGCTTCCTTTCTTGTTCCTGGGTCTATGTGTGCTGGTTCTGCCATTTATTCATTCATTGATGTTTATGGCACCTCAGTTTTTCCAGGCGGGGTGCTAAGGGCCCGAGATACAGTGAACAGTCTGTGCCCTGATAGATCTGCTTATTCAAAGGCAACCCTGAGAAGCAGCAGGCGCCTTGAGAATCTCTGTGGGGAGCTCTGGCAGTCTTTGTTGCCCTCCCCCTCCTGTTAACACAGGACGCTGGGGGTGACAGGACATAGGATACAGCTCTCCCAGCACCCTCACTTTAAAGTGTGCCTTGCTGTGCGACACCTTGACTTCAACAGACAGGCACTGCCCTGCCAAGTAGCCCTGCCCCCTGCTTCTCACCCTCTGCTGCTACAGGGGGATGCCACCTGGTCTCTGGGTCCCTGAGCTCCGGTCCCTGGGAGGAGACTGACCACCAAAGGACACTCTCTGAGTATGAGGGAGGAGGGGGTTCAGCGTGTCCACTCAAAGCCAGTCCCTCCTCCACACAGGCTTTGGTTTGTTTCACAATCTATAAATCCCTTTGTAGTTTTCTAATGACAAAGGTAAAATGCATTTGTTATAGTAAAAGCCAGTATTTCAAAAATGAATGAACTAATGGTTCAATGTAGTCCCACCTTCCATTCTGCCTGCCACCAGAAATAAGCACTTTCAATAGTTTGTGCATCCTTCCAGATATTTCCGAGTTTATATAAACATATGAGGTCTGACAATTAAGTTCACGAACTCACCCTAGAAAAAGTGCTGCCCACCTCACTGCTAAGTGTCACTAAAGTCACCTTGGAAGTGAGGCCTCCCTTTGGGCCGTCTGGCATCCACAGTGATAGTCAACAAAGAAGTAAGTTTCACTTTTCAGGATGAGTTTGCGAACTTACTTGTCAGATCTCGAGTTATTTCTTTTTACATATTGTCCTACATATTCATGTTGTCCTATATCCTACTTGTTTTCATTTGAAAATTTATCAAGGACACTTTTCAGGAAGGGAAATAGATTCTCTTATCCTTGCCAGGCGCCCCTCTGTTGTGAAAACGGACCACACCACCTCTTTAAACCAATCGCCGTTCATGAGCATTTAAGTTCTGCCATATTTTATTGGAATCAATCTTTCAGCAATAATGTCCCCATCACATCTCTCTGTGTGTCAGATTCTTCTTGGAAAGGTATTTGGGGTCTAATGTGTATTTATAATGGGTTTTCTTATAGGCAATGCTCTAAACTACTCAGTGGCACGGCCGACTACACTGACGCAGCTCTCTGCTTTTCACTAATTCCCGTCTGGACACGCTGTAGTGCGGTGCGGTGGGGTGGGGTGTGGTGTCGTGGAGTGGGGTGGGGTGCGGCGCGGTGG